>NW_005871563.1:93860-95559 GCF_000147115.1 Myotis lucifugus | reverse complement strand
CTTTCAAATGCTTCTTTGACTCAATACCATGTAGTAGTATTGTAGGTAAACAGGATGTGAATACAGTGGGATGGTCTCACCAAAGCAAAAGCTTCGGAAAGCTTAAAAGAAAAAGGAGCCACATGCATCAGTAGTTCGTATGTGATGCCAGTAGAAAAGCGAAGGAGCAGATTGGCAGGGGACCCGGGGGTAAGCTTCCAAGTGAGTCTGTCGCATACAGAGTTGAAGGTCGAAAGCAGCATCCATAAGCAGGAGGCTTCTTCACTTACCTTCTTTATAATTTCGGTTCTTAGATACCCCTACAATGTTCCTCCACCCACCTCCTAATCTCATCTCCACCCACCCTTGGCAATCCTCTTTCTTCTAGTGAACTCCGCAGAATCTCTCCACTCCTGCACTTGAGCTGCCTTTCTTTTTATATCTGAGTCTAGAAACAGCTTTCCCAGGATCAATTAAATCAAAATACTTTGTACTCATCTTTTTGATAATGGTGGTTCCTGAATTGTTATATTGGAGGGATAATGTCCTTATAAGGGCAGGAATGGGGGCTGGGAAGGAGCTTATCCTGACTCCACATATGCTTTGCAAGTCCAATTTTTATTGATTGTGTTTGTTCATATGTTTGTGTGAGTTTTTGTTGTTGTTGTTGTTGTTTGTTTGTTTGGAGTAGCCTTAAACGGATGATGGAAACTCCACTTTAGGCATGGCTCTCAGATTAAGGAGGAATTATGCATCCTTTATAAGATTTACTTGAAGTGGAAAGGAAGATTCTTCCTCAGCCCTGTTGTTCTCTTTAAATTTGACTTCAGTCCTCATTCAATGTAGTGTCCTAATGGCCATCAGAGAGGGCAAGGTATCCATAGTGTCCATTTGCCAGGTTTGAGGCCAACTCTTTGGGCATAGGAGCCATTGACTCCATGAAGCCCTCAACCACAAATGCATTCATTGAGCATTTTTAGACCCTGTTACGTGCCAGGCCTTGTTTCAAATGCTAGGGGCACAGCTGCAAAGGAGACAATGCCCCTCCTCTCATAGAGTTTACATTTCAGTGTGGAAGTCAGATCACAAAATGGACTCATAGATGCAGAGAACAGACTGGCAGCTGTCAGAGGGGAGAGGGTTGGAGGGCTGGGTGAAAAAGGTGAAGAGATTAAGCAAAAAAGCAAAACAAAACAAAACACATAGACACAGGCAAGAGTATGATGATTACCAGAGGGAAACGGGGGGGAGGGAGGGGGTAAAAAAGGGTAAAGGGAGAATAAATGGTGATGGAAGGAGACTTGATTTGAGGTTGTGAACACACAATACAATATACAGATGATGTATTTTAGAATTGTACACCTGACACCGATATAATTTTATTGACAAATGTCACTGCAATGAATTTTAAAAAATTAAAAACACACCTAGATATATGAAATGTTAGATAGTAAAAATGTCAATGAAGGAACATAGCAGGTAAAGCAATGGGAGGTGACAGAGGTACTAGTTTAGACAGGGTGGTGGGGAAATCCTCTCTGATGTATGCATATTTGAACAAAGACCCATGTAACTATGTGAATATTTGGAGGAAAAGAAGTTCTAGGATAGCAAGTTCAAAGGCACTGAGAGTGGAGCACCCGTTGTGATAATTGGTTGTAGCAGCCCTAGATTTGGGTGCTGGGAAAGTACAGGGTGCTGCTGTAAGGAACACCTAACC
>NW_005871563.1:63240-93760 GCF_000147115.1 Myotis lucifugus | reverse complement strand
ATCAAGACAGGTTCAGTCTCACCCTCTATATATTCAGAAATTTAGCAGAAGAGAGGAGTAGAGAATATGTTCAGAAACAAGCCAAGGTAAGAGAGAGAGAGAAAATATTATGCAGGTAATATTTTTTAAAACCTGGCTATCTTTAGACTCTTCGATGTTTCTATACCCCTATAACTTTATATCTCTGTTTAAATTATGATAATTGGTGGTGGTTGTGTGGCTTTAAAAAATCTCTATTCAATACATTTAGTCCATCTTTAAAGCCTCAGAAGCATCCTCCCTTTTGATTTTCTAAATCTCTTTCGACATTAACTTAGTTGCGATGTAAACCACCCAACCGCCATGCTGAAATGCAAATGTGTTACCTTATTATTGTTTTTAATTCAGTTTTACTTTAATCATAGAAAGCCTAATAGGGTTATAATAAAATCTCATTGTCGCAAATAGCTTGATCTTTAGAATGAATGGCAAATCATTTTCCTTTTTACCGTATTACTTAAAAAATTCAATTGTAAGTGTATATTTTAACCTTTTATTTTGAAGTGCATCATACATACAGAAAAGGCTAAATAAACCAAACATACAGTTATATTCAATTTAAGGAGTGTTTCTACAGCAAAACCCATTCACCACCAGCCGGGTTAAGAATAATTTATTGCTGGCTCTCTGGAGGTCATTCCTGTGGCTCTCAAATCCAAATATATCCTCTTGCTTTTCCCCATTAATTTTTCTTAATTTTTATGATAATCACGCCTTTAATTTTCTTTTTAGTTCCATGTGTGTATGCATTCTAAGCATCATATTAATTTTTAAGATTTTGAAATGTATAAATACTCTGTAAAATATACTCTTTGGAATTTTTCCCCCCTTAATACTGTGTGTATTATTCATTCCTATTAATGCATGTAATAGATCACTCATTTTTCTCTAGGCCAACCTTAAGCACCATCTCTTCCATAAAGTCTTCCCAATCTTTCTACCAAATCTGATATGCTCTTTGACATAGCATTTAATTTTATTCTTATTTTTCAGGAGTTCCTATATGCTGGCTTATGATATAATTTTGCATCTCTCTTATACATATTAGGCCTTGTCTCAGATTTCTTTGTATCCTCAATAGTACCTGGCCTAGTGATTATGCATAATTTATGCTTATAAAATGCTTATTGAATGCATGATATCGAGACCTGCAGTATATATTTGAGTGGAGGACCTTATATTATCTATCCTCCAAAGTCTGGCCAGCTTAATAATGAACACCTCTCACCTATTCCTCATCTGCTAAACCATGGTGCATCATCTGCTGCCTGTTTGACTTCAGTTACATTTTCAATGACATTTTTTCATCTCTCAGAAGCTGTGTTTTGTGTCTGCTAACCTGCATCTGGCTCAGATTTAAATCTTTGCTCAAAAGAAAACAATTGGGTAAACACAATCTAAGTGGGTGAAGGATTAAGCAGGGTTAGAGTTCTTAGTTCTATGATTCTTGGACTAAACAAATATAAAAGCAAGAAGAGTGAGACACAGTCCTGGAGGGCATGGGTGGAGGTGCAACCTGTTCCCGGCAGTCCCTGCTGCAAGGAGCACAGGGGTTCCTGTGGCTTAAAGCCCAAAGGCCTGGAATGTTCCTCCACCCCCCTTCAGCCTCTCTGAATCACTTCTGGAAGATGCCTTTGCCTCATCTGAGCGGAAGAACAAGTGTATGTGGGAAAACCAAAGTGAATTCCCCTAAGCTCAGAGCATACTGAGAAAAGCCCGACTTCCTTCTGACAAGGAAATGGAGTGTGTTATTTCTTTATTTATTAGCTTTGTTACTAACTGTACCCTGTGCCAGAGGCCCCAAGGCAGAAAAGCTTATTGTAAAATAATAGAGATAATTAAATTTTATATTATGAAACAGCAATTAATGCAGCAAACTGGTATCTGATCCACTGGGGATATCTACGTTAAAGAGGTGGGTTCCGCATGATGTCCCAAGGCCAAACAGCACAGCCATCTCTATTCCTCTCTCCCCTCCTCATCCATTAATAGTTGTCAGAAATTGTGCTTGCTGGGTACTTCACATATTTTTTTTCCCCTACAAAGTAAAATTGGAACTTGATTGTATAAGCAACAGAGAAAGATCTCTCCTGGGTAGGGTTTTGGATGTTGATTCACAGAGAACTTCAAGAGCATATACCATTGTCTTAAGACAGATTTGTAAAATAAGTTAAATATATATATACTTCAGAGAGGAAGAGAGAGGGAGAGGGAGATAGAAACATCAATGATGAGAGAGAATCATCCATAGGCTGCCTTCTGCACGCCCCACACTGGGGATCAAGCCTACAATCTGGGCATGTGAAGCCATGATTTCCTGGTTCATAGGTTGACGCTCAACCACTGAGCCATGCCAGCTGGGCTAAAATAGGTTAATTTTGTCCTTCCAAAACTTTCACCCCATTGGTGCCACAGGTCTCCACTTGGAAGCGTCGTCCTCACAGCACCCAGTGTCCACATTATCCTCCCAGCTAATTTCTGTGGGGTTCCATATAGAACTCCCCACACCTTATCCAGGAACCCTCCTAAATCCCTACTTTTCTCTGAAACTGTACCTGCTTTGGGCTAGGTACTTGCATTTTCTAAAATAAATATATTTGCAAGTATATATTTCACAGGAGAATAATAGTATAGAGATTAAAGACAGGATTTTGTGTAGAAGACTTGGGTTTAAGTCTTAGCTTTCTTCCCTAGGCCACTGTATGAAGTTCGGATAATTTAGATGTATTTTCTGGTTTCACTGAGAAAACAAAAGTATACATTTACTTTTCTTTGGAGAGAAAAGTAAACCAATAACTTATTTATTGGCTATCAAGATTTTGTTCTCATAAGAAAGAGAAGGCAGATCCTGCAAAAGACAATCAACAGCCATTTTCAGAGACAAAGAGACTGAGGTTTGAAACCAGAAGGATACTTGTCCCCAAGAAAAGTAATTGCAAAGTTGAGCAAACTGGCGAGCTAGTTAATAGCCATCCCACCATCACAGGAGCAGTGCAGCAAGATATATGAATTTTACCGAGATTTTTACAGCACCTACAGAAATCCTCACTAATTGACCAGTCACACAATTGGGCATTCCAAGGGGACTGTGGACTTATATGGTGACATTAAGGAACAGTTCTGTAGAAGATGAGGAACTTGAGGCACAAAGTCTACATAACTTGCTGAAGAATACAGCTAGTAAGTGGTGGATCTTGGAATCACATGCAAAGTCCTTTGATTTAAAATCAGCTCCACAGCCTAACCGGTTTGGCTCAGTGGATAGAGCGTCGGCCTGCAGACTGAAGGGTCCCAGGTTCGATTCCGGTCAAGGGCATGTACCTTGGTTGCAGGCACATCCCCAGTAGGGAGTGTGCAGGAGGCAGGTGGTCGATACTTCTCTCTCATCGATGTTTCTAACTCTCTATCCTTCTCCCTTCCTCTCTGTAAAAAAATCAATAAAATATATTTTTTAAAAAATCAAATCAGCTCCACAGAAGGAAGGCGGGGTGGTGGGTGGGTAGGAAGAGATTAACCAAAGAACTTGTATGCATATATGCATAACTCATGAACACAGATGATAGTGTGGTGACGGCCTGGTGGGTGAGCAGCAGGTGCAGGCTAGAAGGAGTCAATGGGGGGGGAAAGGGAGACATCTGTAATACTTCCAACAATAAAGATAGAAAAAAATAACACCTAAAAAAGTAAATAAAATCAGCTCCACAAAAATAACCAGAGTTTCTTGGCTTTGTATTGACTTGATTTAACTTGGACTCAGTTTGACAGGGTCACCATCATTCAGGTCAGACTCTATAGACTGCTGGAAAAATGCATTAAATGGAATTTGTAGCAATAATGACATTCATTTAGATGAGAATATAATTCTGCGCCATCTTCTCAAGTACTTGCAAGTGGGCAGGAGGAATCTAACTCTAAGATCTTCTATTGGAACATCACTTAACAATGTTCAATTATGTTTCATTATCAATTAACTCATTTGTTGTGCACCTTTCAGTCTGTACTTCTACTGCCGATTACTACTAAATATAATAACCACAAAGGTCTGTCTAAGAGATTGGGGTATTTTCCACTAGAGGACTAAGCCAGAATATTTGCAGAAGCACCAGCATCCTGTGCTATGCACAGGAATAGAGCAGGTAAAGGAAATCCCATTATGGGCCTGAGAGGACAAGATGTATAACAATGAGCTGATGGAAATGGCCACATGGCGTGAGAATCGCAAAGCATGCTGTCTTGCTTGTGCATGAACATTACCAAACACTCAGTGACTTATTTCATGTTTCACAGGGAAAAAGTAGAGTTAAAAGAGGCATAACAAATCTCCTTATTGAACTGAAATACCTGCATAGCGATTGAATAGTTAGGCTTTAAAAATGTATATATATATTTATTTCCTATCTTCCTTGTGGTAAAAGCAACCAATGGATATCAAAACACATTGGAAGCATCATCAGCAAAGTTGTGGCAGAAGTGAGAAGGGCAAAATATTTGAAACCAGACAAATTCGGGGTGAATGGTGGGTCCACCACCTCCTGGTTCTGAGAACTCAGTCTTATTCACTGGGAAAGGGTCCAGGATGCCTCCTCTGTCAAGGCTGAGATGAGGATTAGATGTAAAGAACATAAAAACACGAAGTCTGGGGCCTCCCAAAAACTAATTACTTGTAACTGTAGTTGTTATTTTTAGTGCTACTCGGAGGAGGCTAGGAGAAATAATCTGCTGACGGCACTCGTAATAGGGAAAACAACTGGTTTTCTGCTTCATGGCTCATTATAAAAGAATGATGTTCTCTGAGGAAATGGTGGAGGGCATCACTGAAACACCTGCAAAGATGTGGAAACATACTCATCCACATGATCAAAATTTAAAAAAAAAAAGCATGGCGAGCCGGTACCGGTTTGGCTCAGTGGATAGAGCGTCGGCCTGCGGACTGGAGGGTCCCAGGTTCGATTCCGGTCAAGGGCATGTGCCTGGGTTGCGGGCATGTCCCCAGTGGGAGATGTGCAGGAGGCAGCTGATCGATGTTTCTCTCTCATCGATGTTTCTGACTCTCTATCTCTCTCCCTTCCTCTCTGTAAAAAAAAAAATCAATAAAATATATTAAAAAAAAAAAAAAACATGGCGAGAAAAGGCTGAGGAGGGCCCAGATCAAAGTGCAAAATCAAGCCAGTGGACAGAAAAAGGTGGGCTTTGGGGTTTGGGAGTGGACAGTGAGAAAACAATGAATATGATAGGAACAATGTCTGTGTATCTGTCTATCTATCTATCAATCATCAATCATATCATTAAAGTACCAGTGGAATTTAGTGGGGTGTAACATGGCTACAATAGACTCATAGAGGGGAAACTTTGCATCTACCAAACTAATCTATTAGAAACGGCAGGAGAACAGTACGTTGTGAAGCTACACACATCAGTAGAAATCTTCACGTTAAGGTGGCAGCATAATAGCACGTAGTTGAGGGTAAGATAGAAGCAGAGATAAATAGAAGTGAGATAATGGCACAGCCGCTCTAAACCGTTTAGATGCACCTTAAACAGAGCACAGAGCTCCCCGGGGGAAAGACACTGACCTAGTGGCATGTTTTGACTACCCAGGCAGCACTTGAAAAGCGGAATCTTCTAGAAGCGAACCCTCTTGGTAAAGCCATGACATACCTTGTTCTCATTTTGTATTTCAAGCGGTAAAGAAAGTCACAAGGAGAAAATTGTTACACCGATTTCATTCTGACCACGGGTGCAGAGCCGGTCGGGGTCATGCGAGGGGCAAGGACCTTAGAAAAAGTCATCTTGTGATATTCGCGAAAGCCTAGAAACACAGACTCGACTTCAGAACAGCAAAGTTCAAAATATAGAACCTGTGCGTGGGTGTGTGATCCCAGGGAAAGAGACTTGAAAGATAACACAGCTTAGCAGAGATAGGGTGGTAGGAAAACTCAGAACAGACTGATACAACCAGAAATTATTCTAATGATAAAGAAAAGGGGAATAAATCTACAAAAACTAATATAACTGAAAGTCGAGTTCATATTTTAAAAGGACACGTATTAAATATTGAAGGAGGAGAATAAACATCAAGAGAATAGAAAAGAGCAGCAGCACCGGCTGTAGGAATAATGTCAGGGAGCCTAAATGTTACAAGAAGATAAAGATTTGAGAAAGATGCTTTAAAACTCATAAAGGGGTTTTAAAGCTCTGTGCGGAGCAAGGTGAGCGAGAGAGGCGTTTCGGCCTGGGTTTCCGAGGAAGCAGAGCTAGAGACTAGAGACAAAGGCTTGAGTGCAGGTGATGCTTTAAAAGTGACCACAAGGAGCAGGCTTGAGGGCAGAGGGCAAGAAGCAGGGGAAGCCAGAGCCCGTTCCGGGATGCATTAGAGAGATGGCCATGGTCAGATGGCCATGGTCTCAAGTACATCTGACCTAGAAATAGAAGCTAGCTTGTCACCAGGTGGGGACCAAGCTGCCGCGCTGGCCCTCAGAGGAGAGCGGGGCAGGGAGAGAGGCGCAGCACAGAGGTGTGGTGGTTTAGGTTGGCGAAAGCCTTCTTGGATCAGGTTACAAAGAGGCCGGAGGACTTGAACTCTACTCAAGAGGTGCTTGATAAAGAAGGGCGAGGCAGTCTGAGGGAGGAAGACTGTATCATGTATACAGAGCAGAAAAGCAAAGTAAAATGACGAAACTACAACCTCAATATCAAGGAAGAAATCATGAACCTGTGAAGGACAAGCCAAGCATAATTGAAGGGGAAATGATGCCATTAAAACTACCTGGCTGGCCCAGCTGGCGTGGCTCAGTGGTTGAGCGTCAACCTATGAACCAGGAGGTCACAGTTGGATTCCCGGTCAGGGCACGTGCCTGTGTTGTGGGCTTGATTCCCAGTGTGGGGTGTGCAGAAGGCAGCCAATCAATGATTCTCTCTCATCATTGATATTTTTTATCTCTATCCCTCTCCCTTCCTCTCTGAAAACAATAAAAACAAACAAACTACCTGGTTGGTGGTCCCCAGTTTCTTCACTGTGACATTCATAAAGACTTGGTAAAATAGGATGCACTAAAACAATTAAAAGAAAAATGATAAAAAGCAAAGTACAAACCCATGTGTTTAGAAGTACAGTAGTTATGGAAGCATTCCATTTATATTAAAAAAGGGCCTGTGCATGTCATGTATATGTGTGCGTATAACCAACTCCTATGTCTCTGACTGTGATCTTGGGTAAAGTACTTAGTTCCCACAATGCCTCAGTGTTCAGCTCCTGTCCCCAAAGGTCCTCCCATGCCAGATTGACTGCCGTGTCCCCAGTACCTAGGGGTGAGTCTGGCACAAGAAGGTGCTTAATAACATTTGCTAAATGAATAAATGAGAAATTGATTGAAATGTGATTGTTACAGGAAATATTAAAATATATCTTGAAGACAGTCAATGTTAATATTATAATAAGTTTTAATTCATGGAGACATTGAACTTTGTATGCTACACCCAGAGCATATATCTTATTTTCAAATTTCAATAAGCAATTACAAAAATTGATTTTGTTCTAGGTCAACAATAAAATTCTCAGATCAGAAACTGGGCAGGAAAATGTTGTCCTGTCATAATATAGCAAACTGTAAAGTAATAACAAACGCTTAAAAAACAAATAAAAATAAACCCAGCAATTTGGTAATTTAAAGCATTCTATAACAAACCTATTAGGACAAAAAAGAAATAAAAATTACAATAAGTGGCTATTTGGAAAAATAATAGAAATTAAAGAAACCATTTCTTATTATTGTAGTGCAATGCAGCCAAAGTATTCTCTGAGGCAATAATCTTGAATGCTTGTATTATTAAAATAATCATAAAATAAAGGAACTTAGCAATCAACTCAATAAGTTAGAAAAGCAACTACAAAATAAACCTAAGTTAAAGGAAAACACATAATAAATATAAAGAGATTTTTAATGAATTCAAAGCAAAATAATATACTTTCTCAGTAAATCCAAGAACAGTTTCTTTAAACACAACACATTAATACCAATGAAAATGACAAAAATCAAAACCCACCAAGACAAAAGAGAGAAAAAAAACAAAATTTTTAAAGTAGGGACATAATAAGAGAGATTATTTTTAATTCAAGAAAATATTACATGTATGTTATGCTTAATAACTTAACAACTACATTAAATGGATGGTTCCTGAGGAAAGAAATATCAATGGTCAAAATTAAGTTAAAGAAAAGTAGAAAATTTAATTTGAACAATAATATAAAAGAAATTATCAAAAAGTCTTCAAAGACAGATTCATGATTGGATAATTTTGCTGTTAGAATTTCAAAGAGGAGGTAATTATATGCTCATAAACTGTTCTAGAGTGTCAAGAATGACAGAATGTTACCCACTTCATTTTCTTACTCTTGAGAGCCACAAAAAGACCTGTGCCAGAAGCCTCCCACTCACCAGGAAAACAAACAACAACCCAAAAACCCATAAATGAGTTCATTGAGAGATACAGGTGCAAAACTTTTAAACCTTTAGCAAATCAAATTTAAGGTCTTTTCAAATAACCACTCACCATGACCAACTAGGATTTGTTCTGAGATTGAAAGACTGGTGTATGATCAAGAGAGAAATGATTATACTAGGCCGTATCTCTTAGTCCCATAAAAAGACAATGATCTCAAAAGATGCTGTAAAATGTTTGATAACAATCAATATGCTTCTTTCATTTTTTCTTTTTTGAAAAGCATGCACACATATAAGGAAATTAGGTTTAGAAGATTAAGCCCTTAGTTGGAAAAGGGCATCTATTCTCAATCATGCTTGATGGCAAAACACTGGAGACAATCTCATTAAAATAGCCCGGCTCAGTGGTTGAGCATTTGCCTATGAACCAGGAGGTCAGAGTTTGATTCCCAGTCAGGGCACATGCCCGGGTTTCGGGCTCAATCCCCAGTGTGGGGAGTGCAGGAAGCAGCCAACCAATATTTCTCTCTCATCATTGATGTTTCTATATCTCTCTCCCTCTCTCTTCCTCTCTGAAATCAATAAAAATATATTTTAAATAATAAATTATCATGACTCATGTCCACTATCTTCTTTACTATTTAACTCTATTTTTTTAAATTAAAAAATAGGAGAAACAGAGACAAAAAAAAAAGAGAGAAATACTTAGGAATACCAATTTATCTGATAGATGAACTGACTATTGTGTTCAAGTTACTTGGGGTACACAGTACACATCCCAGGGTATAAAAACATTGGTAGAAACAACAGAACCAACCATGTTAGAGACAAACAGCCTTACTATTGAAGTTTGAGAAAAAGGTGGCCTCTAAACCACAGACGGGACCATTGACAATTATCTCTAAAGAATTCAAAAATACATAGTAACGATACAAGTGTTTACCAGAAAAGACACTTGAATTAAAGTTTGAGTTAAATTTGAACTTAAAGAGGCTACTAAGAATTCTTAGGTTGTTAAAAAATAGAGTCACATCAATTTTAGGTCATTTAAAAAAATCAGAATTAAAAGGGTAGTTGATAAAGTAATTAAGACTTCAGATTGAGTGCATTTTCAGTTGCAACTGATTTTTTGGCAAACTTTACTTGATATTCTTTTGAATAATAGGGTGAGTGTGGGCTAGGGAGCATATATCGGCTTTGTGTTGGTTCAGCATTGGCTGCAATCCAGGTAGTACAAGTCGAAGCTGTGCAGGTCAAGGCAATGCAGGTCAAGGCTGTAGGTTGAAGCTGTGCAGGTTGAGGCTGTGCAGGTCGAGGCTGTGCAAATAGAGTTTAGGTTTAGGAGCCACGTGGGCCTGAATTACCAGAACAGTCTCACTGTTAACATTTGTCGACCTAGACAAGATGCTTAATTTTCATGCACCACTTGATGAGAATAGATAGCTACCTTACAGGGAAATAGTAAAGATTAAAGTTAATTTATAGAAAATACCTGAGACAGAGCCTGTATACAACACAGTGCCAGGGAAGTATATTGTCTTAGTGGCTATTTTAGATGGCTTAGATTTAGATAAATTAGAGCTGGAATAAATTAAATTCAGGAAAAGAGTTAAGTTTAAAAGATCATCACAGGTTAGACTTATGGAAACAAATAGTACAGAGTAAAGTTTAAAATAGACATATATGATATCTATATCTATCTCTATCTATCTATCTATCTATCTATCTATCTATCTATCTATATGTATGTATATGCCTAATATGCAAAGTGTCCCCTCTGGAGTTCCACTGACTGGGAGTTTGATTGCTCTCTATGACGTGCGCTGGCCACCAGGGGGTGGCGTGGAATATAGGAAGGTCTCAGCTGGCAGCCAGCAGCTGCTAGGGACCCTACCCATGCATGAATTTTGTGCACTGGGCCTCTACTGTGTGTGTGTGTGTGTGTGTGTGTATGAAAGATAAGTATAAGATACATATTACATATGTGTTATATATTTTCCCCTGTACTTTGAAAGTGATGTATTAAATGCAGAATGGAAGAAATATGGCCTAACAACAAGCCATGAGTAAAACAAAAAATGAATCTGTACATCTTATACATTTGGGAGGCTTCAACTCAGTTGTTGGGATGAGGCTGATGGTGTGATAAGGCTACTAACAAGGCGAATGCAGATTTGGGCTGTGCAACAGTTTGACTCTCAACACCAAGCAGAAGCAAACCCTGGTGCTCTGTGTACTGATTAGACAAAATGTCCAGCTATTAGTTTTTTCTTTATAAGTCCTAGAAACTAAGAAATATGAAGTTGGAGAAATAGAATAGTGAAGGGTATAAAATCATGTGGAAGGAACTGTACAAGAGACGGGAACATAGTTATCTGTAAGTATCTGAGATGTTCTCATGTGCAAGAGGAAACAAACATTCTTTCTCTTTATTAGGTAGAACCATGTTCAATGAATGGAAGTTCAAAAGAGGATTGTTTATCTCAGTAAAGTTAAGGGAAAGAGTGGGAAAGAATTAACATTTTGCTTATTGAATGTATATAATGTTCAAGGCAGTGTACATATACCTTATTTTCTAATATTTAATGTTTTCCGAATACACTACTTTCTAGTAAAAGTCTATGAAATATTTTATAAGGATTCCCATGGAAGCTAAGATTGGATATCCTCTAAGCCCTCTTCAAATACTAGCAATGTATGATCTGCTAGCTAGCAGTCATCTTCAGGGAATGAGGCTGGGGTAGGGCTGGGAGAGTTCTCCAGGTATCTTATCCCAATATAACCATAATTAGAGGCCTGGTGAATGAAATTCATGCACTCAGGGAAGGGGGGGGGGAGTCCCTCAGCCCGGCCTGCACCCTCTCGCAGTCTGGGAGCCCTCGAGGGATGTTCAACTGATGGCTTAGGCAGAGTGGGCCTAAGCTGGTAGGCTGACAACCTTAGTGCTGCCACCGAGGCGGGAGAGGCTCCTGCCACTGCCGTTGCACTCGCCAGCCATGAGCCCAGCTTCTGGCTGAGCGGCGTTCCCCCTGTGGGAGCACACTGACCACCAGGGGACAGCTCCTGTGTTGAGCATCTGCCCCCTGGTGGTCAGTGTACATCACAGTGACCAATTGTTCTGCCATTCGGTTGATTTGTATATTAGCCTTTTATTATATAGGATTATAAAGGACATAAGGTGGAACAAGACATATTCTTTTTCTCTAGCAAATTAAAACTCTGTTCCCCATTATCCTATATAATAAAAGGCTAATATGCAAATTGACCAAATGGCGGAATGAACAGTCGCTATGATGTGCACTGACCACCAGGGGCAGACGCTTAATGCAAGAGCTGCCTCCTGGTGGTCAGTGCGTTCCCACAGGGGGAGCGCCACTCAGCCAGAAGCCAGGCTCACAGCTGGCAAGTGCAGTGGCAGTGGCGGTAGCCTTTCCCGCCTCCACGGCAGCGCTAAAGGATGTCCGCCCAGGGCTCCTGGACTGCAAGAGGTTGTAGTCTGGGCTGAGGGACCCCCCCCACCCGGAGTGCATGAATTTTGTGCACTGGGCCTCTAGTATCTCATATAAATAAAAATCGTATCTGCTTAGCTTTTGAGAAAGGATCACATGTTTAGTAGTGTATATTTAAAAGAAGCTTGCTTCAAATTCAATACCATTCTCATGGGGCAAGTTAGCACTGTCTCAGGCTGGGCATAAGCATCAAATATGCAACTAAGAGCATCACTGATAAATTGAAACAACTTTAAAGGTCTGAAATATGTATCCATGGAGATATGTATTCTTGACCTTGTGGCCTGCTTTAATTATATGTAGCATAGAAAAAAACAACTTTAAAAATGTGTTTTCATCTAAAAGAAATAGATGACTGTCATTTTGCCTCCTAAAACAGTAGCATGACTTTTTCCTAAGAGGATGACTTTCTGTGTAGCAAAATACCTCATTCATGTGTGTGAACAATGATGTTCTAAAACATGAAACTCTGGAAGAAGCCCATGTAATAGAAGGACAATTAAATTGCTTTGCATGGAAGTTAACACTTATTTGAAGGAGCAAAAAGTAAGGGAGAGGAATAGTTCTGAGAACAGGAGAAAAGGCCAAACAAATTGGGAGACGTTTGGCTGTGTATGGGGAACATTGCATGAATAAATGTTGGGTAATGAGAATTTCCTAGTGTTCAAGCTGGCTGGAGGAATTTTAGAAAGGTTAGTTTTAAAAGGATTTCTGTGTATTGTTGCAATGTAGTAGCCATATTCTACACAGAAATGTTTTGTAGAATAGAGTTTTAAGGACTAAAGGGACTGTACGTGTATATGAGTTAACACTGGACAAGAACAAGAGAATTGTCATGGGTGGGGAGATGGGGGTTCAATGAGAATAGTTCATTAAAAGTACAGATAACCCTGAGAAGGTACATTTCAGATGTGTGCAAAAATCTGAGAGAGGATATTGAGCTTCTTATTAAAGATGAGACTAGGGGTTGAGGTTAATTTTATGTAAGTCTCAAAAGACAAGGAGACCTCCGCTGACATCCATATTGAATGTGTAATTGCCTCAATTCTCTTTTTCACTGTGCTCCTTTGTAGAAACATCTTGAAAGTCAAGCTTGTGAAACAATTACAAACATGTTCCTGTTATTCATATGACTCACACTTTTTTTTTCATTGAAAAGCCTGAACTATTTCACGTTGAACATAGAAAAAAAGTAATATGCCTATTGGGCAGATATGTTTGTTTTTTTCTTCCAAATTAACTCATTGGATTTGACCCTTCTATACCATGAGGTAGTTTGGAACTAGTTTCATAAATTGGAAAGGCATTCATCTTTAATGTCGTACCATTAGTTAAAAGCTAGTGTGGTTCAAAATTCACTGTCGCAAAATCCATGTCATGACACTGCCCCAAAGATTTCCTTGAGGTTTCCCATTGGTAGTTAAAGGCACAGGTGGCTAAACTGAAATGCCATAGAAGGGTGACTGCAGAACTTCCCCAGGCGAGGCCCTCTGGTTCCCCCTTGGCTGAGTCTTTCATCTGGCAAGCTACCACTTCAGCAGCTGGGCTATCTATCGGTAAACCTTTCTTCTTTGTTTTCCTTATTGATCCAGTGCAACAGCATAGAAATGCATGTGCAAGTTAACGGGAAGATGGACACCCTAGCAGCTTTCCAATAGTTTCTGCTTTCCTAGATTCTGAACTATTTTCTCCCTCAAGTTATTTGAATGGGAGCCGAGGTGTGAGCAGGCAGGGATGAGAATCATTAATTAAGCCTGTTCTCTTTCTACCCACAATGATGGGAAATTCATTTCTTTCCCTCCGCCTGGCGATTATTGAGTATTTAGCCAATGTCCTCAAGCCAGGCCTCCACAGCGGCGGAATAAAACTTCAGCAGAATGAAACAAAAACACATACCTGAACCAGCCGCCTAGCCTGTTCCCAGGAGGCTACAGTATTTTATTGTCTTGGCGTGGCCAAGTCCTGGGGCCAAGAGGCTGAAATAGCAAACGAGGGGAGCCCTTTTGGTTATCTGTTCTCTTGGATGTGAAATGTTATACTTCATCCCAGGGGGCCACTATCACAAGTCACTGCTGGAAAATGTTGGAGCGAGGGCCCCTAGAGAGATGCCTGTTTGAATTGCTCTAGTCTCCCTTGCTCACCTATCATTCCCTCAGACATGGTGTTTCCACCCTCCCACCCCCTCTACCCTCCCCAGCCCCCCCACACACACTGATTAAACAGCTGGTCACAGCAAACAGGAAATGCCTTGTGAGAATAGGCCCAGAACCCCAAACCTTGATAAAATGCTGCAAAACCTTGCCGATAGACTTTCCAAGGAACGGGGTATAGATGGCATAGCAATGTGCCCTGAAAGACAGAAGGAAAACCATGACCTACGTAAGAGGTGATGCTTGTTTATTCCCTCACGGCTGGGCAATGAGATAGACTGAGAGCGCAAGTCATCTGAGTTTGCTGGTTCCAAGCTGATTGCCTTAACGCAGTGTGGGAGATTGGCCACAGCTGGAGAGGAGCCCGGCTCACTGCACTTCTCTTTTCATTATTTTCCCCCAGAAGACGCAAATCATCTCAAAAACAATGCCTCTCCCGATGCCTTCCTGGCCTCTGATGTTGTCCAGACAGTTCCTGGTGTTCACTTAATGGCTTTATACTGGCGCAGTGCGTGGACAGATGTTTTGTTCCAAGAAGAAATGGGGCAATTCTTCAGGTAATCCCAGTGTCTGTGGGGACCGTGGCATCTTCCGAGGAAAGCAGTGTCCTAGAGCAGTGGTTCTCAACCTTGGCTGCACGTTAGAATCACCTGGGAATCTTTTTAACATCCTGATTTCTGGGCCTCATCCTCCGGAAATTCTGTTTCTTTGTTATGGGGTGAGGCAACAACATTAGGAACAAAAAAAACAGAATTTCCGGAGGATGAGGCCCAGAAATCAGGATTGTAAAAAGATTCCCAGGTGATTCTAATGTGCAGCCAAGGTTGACAACCACTGTCCTAAAGAATCAGGCTCGCGTAGCTTTTCACACTTGATGTTTCATCTCCTAAAACATCTTTCTTGTCTCTCATTCTGTGTCCATTTGTCTGAGGACTGACTACCATTGGCACCGGCCTGTGAAAAGTAACTCACCGGCCTCCTTCAGGGTTTAGTAGCATATGCCCTCCCACCTCTCTAGTCACCTTCCAGCTTGCCAACCTCCCCAGCCGCTGTTCAGACTACATCCGTGACTCCTCTTACTAAAACGCATGATTTAGGCCAGGGGTCCTCAAACTACGGCCCGAGGGCCACATGCAAATACAAATATTGTATTTGTTCCCGTTTTGTTTGTTTACTTCAAAATAAGATATGTGCCGTGTGCATAGGCATTTGTTCATAGTTTTTTTTAAACTATAGTCCGGCCCTCCAACGGTCTGAGGGACAGTGAACTGGCCCCCTGTTTAAAAACTTTGAGGACCCCTGGTTTAGGTATTGCACACAGTCCTTCCCATTTTTGCTCGGTTTCCTTTTTTTTCTTTATCTATTTGCATTTTTTTAAAAAAAATTAGCCTCTATGTACTTTGCTCTTTCTCTTCTCACTTCAATCCTGAATTCCTGATTGGCATTTCCATGTAGTCCATGCCTCAAATGCAATCTTTCTTAACCAAATTTCCCATCTTTTTCAGTCTCTGTTCCAATGTCACCTTGCTCAGTTACTGCCATCCCAAGTCTGCACTGTTCAGTCTCAGTATGTCCCTAAATGTTGTTCAACTCAATGACTATCTTTTCAACAAGGCCCTAGGTCTTTCCAGTTACAAGTCCCTCCTCACTATAAATACCTGTAGAATTTTCTTATTATTTTTGTCATTGTGTGCGCCAAAGCCAGCTTTATATTATTTGCATTTCATAGAACGCTTTACAATTCACGAAATTTGCATCTGCCATTTCATGGACCTTCTTTCTCACTCTTCTTTGAATTTCTTTGAGGGTCAGAGATCTTGGATAATTTGCAACTGTATCTATTAAAGTTTCTAACACACTACATTATGTGCAGGAAGTATGCAATGAATCATTATGGGTTACTAGAAGTCTTACACTTTAACTTCTTAGTCTGCCCAATCTAACATTTCCCTTGAGTAGCTCAGTGCTTCAATTATTCCACTTCCAAACAATTTTTTATCTAGTTACTCATGCCCCCAAATAGGAGACACATATGTAAGTTTTGTGCTATAAGCATCACGATTAAAAATATTGACAAAAGTTGCAGATACTGGTGAAATATTTTAAGTGGGTTGACTACAAAAGTAATACTAATTAGAGTCATTTCAAGGAACTGGGTATCATGCCACCCAATAATAATGACTCATAATAGTAATGCATGCTAAATTAACTTTGTTATAAGTTTTACTTGATATGATTTTCTTGACTGTACTGCTAAAATATTCATATGTATTTAATTAGCATGAATAGTTTCAACCTCCACATGGCTGTCTATTCAGAAACTGTGCTTAGCGTGATCTTCAGTGCTGTTGGTTTTGCCAGAAATATAAACAAGAGTTTCAGTCATTAAAGAGATTATAATGTCATTAAAAAATAATAAATGTACTTTGTTATTATTATTAAAAATAAATCATAAAATTAACGTCCTCTGTGAGCATATCTATGACTTTGAACACATGCACAGATTTGTGTAGCCATCACCACAATCCTGATACAAAACAGGTCTGTCAATCAAGAAAAATTCCTTCGCCCTGGCCAGTGTGACCACAGTCCCATGCACTAAAAGGTTTCCGGTTTCATTCCTAGTCAGGGCACATGCCCGGGGTTGCAGACTCAGTTCCCAGTAGGGGGAGTACAAGAGGCTGCTGATTGATGTTTCACTTTCACATCAATGTTTCTCTGTCTCCATCTCTCTTCCTTTCTCTCTAAACATCAAAAAATAATATATAAAAAAGAAAAAATTCCTTGTGCTGCCCTTTGTAATCAAATCTTCCTCCCACCTTTAGCTCCTAGTAACCACTTATGTATCTTCAGACTCATAGTTTTGCATTTTCCAAAATGTAATATAAATAGACTCATGCGGCCCTTTGAGACTGGCTTCTTCACTTGATCCATCACATTGTGGGTGCATCAGTTGTTCTCTTTTATTTCTGAGGAGTATTCCTGTACATGGACACACCTCAGTTTGTTTATTCACGCGTTGAAGGACATTGGAGCTGTTTCCAGTTTCTGGCAATCATGAAGGAGCTGCCATCAACATCTGTGTACCGGTTCAAGCATGAACATAAGTGTTCATTTTTCTAGAGTAATACATAGAAGTGCAATTTCTGAGTCATATGGTAATTGTATGTTTAATATGATGAGAAACTGCCAGTTTTTCCAGAATGGCTGCACTGTGTTGCATCCCCACCAGCAAAGTATGAGAGTCTAATTGTTCTGCATCATCTCCAGAACTGGATATTGTCAGTTCTTACAAAATTTATCTATTCTAATATATAGATATCCCATGATGCATTAGTATCCCATGATGGTTTTAGTTTCCTTCTGTCTAATTGTAAACCATCTCACCATTCTTTTAACATTATTTCTGTAAATGATGACCTGTTCACTAATATGTGACTGCAGGTAAACAGTCTGTTTGCTTAAGAATTGGAGGAACTAACTTCAAAAGAAGCCCAGTCTGACCTTCACACATGTAAGCTCTGGGAGATTTGCTGCCCTTCAACCAGTTATTTGAACAGACCGTGTTGACTTGAATGTAGTCAACAGAGAACTCTCAAATCTCTTCTTTCCATTCCTTTGTTCTTTTTTTTTCTTCTCTCTTTCTCCTCCCTCCTTACAAAACCCCTCCCCCATCCAATTATTAACATAGTCTTTGCAATGATCCGGCTCCTGAATAAATCTATTTTCCTTCCACCAGCCCCTGTCTCTTGATGATTGGCTTTCCAGCTGGGTGCTGTGTCATAATGCTGGTGAGTGCCTATAAATATGCTTGTTTGCCATCAATAAATCATCCTTGGTGAAGTGTCTGATCAAATCTTACCCATTTGTTTTTAAAATAGATTCTTTTCTTATTGTTGAGTCTTGAGAGTTCTTTATACATTTCAGATAAAAATACTTTGTGAAATATGGGAATTGCAAATATGACTTGTCTTTTAGTTTTCTTAACAGTGTCTTTTGCAGAACTAAGAATGTTTTGCTTCGCTAAAAATCAACCAAATTTTTTCATGTATGGCTTGTACCCTTGGATTATATTTTGGAATTCATTGCCAAACACAAAAAGCATGGAAATTCTCTCCTATGTTTTCTTCTAAAAAACGTTATAGCTCTGCATTTTACAAAATTGTGGTCCATTTTAAGTATTTTTTTGTAAGAAGTATAAGGTATAGGTTTAGATTATTTTCTTTTTAACACATGGATGTCTAATTGTTCAAACTCCATTTCTTGAAAAGATTATATTTTTTTCCTCATTGAATTGCTTTTATATCTTTCACAAAAATTCCTTTTTAATGTTTATGTGAGTATATATCTGGACTCCAGTCTCTTCAGTTGATCTGTGTCTATCAATACCATACTGTCATGATTATTGTAACTTTATAATACACCCTAAAATTGGGTAATGTCCTCTAACTTCGTTCTTTTTCAAAATTGCTTGGCTATTCCAGTTTATTTGTCTTTCTATATGATCATAAGAATATGCTTGTCTCTACAAAAAAATCCTGCTGAGACTTTGATTGGAATTGTGTTGAATGTGAGAAAAGAATGAAGACAGGAAATATATAAAATAGAGTCATTTTAACCAAACTGCTAAAATTATTAACATTATGAAGTTTAAGACATAAGGAAAAGACACCATTATTGTTCTAACTAGCCTGGGAACTTAAAACTTTTTTGAACTTTTCAGTCCTGCATCAATGCTATACATCTGGACCCCCAGGTAACCCTATAATTACCTGCTGAAAGGCCTATGTATCTAGGCCACTTGGTTGCCCCCTGAAGAATTCACATATACATCCACCTGACATCTATTACCAAGACCACTGGGACTAACCAGAGTTCCTGGCACCCACCTCCAACCACCTGGCATCCGTCATTCTAACTACCTGACATCTGACTGATAGCTGTCCTGGACCAATGCTAAGGCTAAGAATGCAAGACTGATACTTCTCAAAAATGTACTTTTTACTATAGAAACTTATAAGTTTTCTTTCTTCGTTGGAACACTTCTGGGTTTTGCCTAGCTATGTTTCTAGTTTGCAAACTCCAAGACCCTTGAATAAATATCAATTATTTATTTCTAGCGAAGTCCCCAGACTCTTTTTGAGTTTGTTTAATAAATGTGTAGATTAATTTAGAAAGAATATACATCTTTAATACATTGAGCTCTTCATCCATCAACATGGTACGGTTCATATTTTGTTTATCTCTTCTACCCATTGGGATTTTACGTTTACCTCTCTCTCTATTTTTTCCCAGTAGTTGCTCAAGGGACAAAATATTCATATTTAATTATTATAGCCTAATTAGAATTAATATTTTACCACTTCAAATGGAATGTAGAAAACTTGTCACCATCTAGTTCCTTTTACCCTTCCCCTATTATGTTGTAGTTGTCAAAAAAAGAAAATCCCTTCAGAAAATATTATCATTTTTGTTTTTAACTGTAATATGTATTTTAAAAAAACTTAAGAGGATACAATTAGTCTATTATATATTGTCAGATATTTACTTCCTAAAGTGCCAAGTGTGCTTCTAGTGACAGATGTCTTCCTCTTGAGTGTTTTTTAACCTTCCTTTCAGAGCTTAGCAGTTGATGATTCATATTCTTGGTTTTCTTTTATCCTGGAATTTCTTTATTATATTTTTACATCTGAAAACAGAAATAGAATAATTGACTACAAAATTATGGGTTGAGAGTTATTTGCTTTCAGCACTTTAAATACGTTGTTCCATTATTTCCTGGCCTCCATGATTTCTCATGAGAAGTTTGCAGTCATTTGAATTGACTGCAATCAATACAAGGTGTTGTCTGCGCTTAATGTGTTGTTTTTCCTCTGGTTGCTTTCAAGACTTTTTTTTTTGTCAGCACTTTTATTGTGATATGTCTGGGCGTGTACTTTTCTAAGGTATCCTACGGTATTTGGGGGTGTGCTGAGCCCCTTTATCTGCCAGTTTAACTACCCCCCAATGCGATGGTAGTAGGAGTTGAGGTCTCTGGGAGGTGATTAGGACACGGGGTGCAGCCTTATAAAAGAGACCCCAGAAATTCCCTTGACCCTTATGCCATGTGAGGACATAGTAAAAAGACAGATGTCTGTGAACTAGGAAGTGAGCTTTAACCAGACACCAAATCTGTGGCAAGTTGACCTTGGACTTCCCAGCCTCCAAAACTATTAGAAATAAATTGCTATTGTTTATAAGCTAACCACCCTGTGGTATATTGTTATTAGCAGCCTGAATGGACTAGGACAATTACCTTATCTCTTCTAATCGCTTTGCATTATCAAGTTAATTTTAGACTGAGCTTATATACTTCTATAAAACAATGCCTGGAGATGTTGATTAGAATTGTATTTAATGGATAGATTAATTAGGTAGAATTTATATATATTCAATAGTATGTTTATAATATTGAATCTGTCAAAACTTGAACATAGCATATACCTGTTTTTAAAAAAATTCTTAATTTCAGTAAAACTTTATCTATTTCTGTGAAAGGATATAGATATTTTATTATATGTATTCTGATTTTTTCTGGTTGTGTGGTAAATATTTTTAAAAGATCTAATATTATCCGAAAGAGATACATTTAAAATAAATATATGAATAAATATTGGCTATAAATGGATAGAAAAGATACCATAAGTGACTATGAACCAAAAATGCTCTGAGATGAATCTTAATATTTGAAAGGTAGAATTTAAGGCAATAATATCATGAAGAACAAGTAATGACATTACATGCTTGTAAAATTAACAATAAAGAAGTGAGGAGTATTCATCATAAACACATATGCTCCTCTCTATATAGTCCCTACGTCTATTAAACAACAGCTACAAGAACTGAAATGCAAAATTGATAAAATAATTTAAATGGAGTTTGAACATCCCCCTTTCAGAAACTGACTGCTCAAAGAGACAAACATGTAAGCAGATTTAGTGATCACATAACAATTAATGTATTAACTCAAGCAACTACATATGGAATGCTATACCCAGCAGGCAGAAAGGATACATTTTTTTTCAAGGACATATGCAGTATTTATAAAAATAGATAATGCATTAGACCTTAAAAGAAGTCTTAGGACTTCCAAATGTTCGAGGCACACAAACTGTCTCCTCTAACCATAATGCAATCAAATTCAAATCCAGCAACAAAGGGAGGAGCTTTAAAAACCCCTGATTTTGGACTTCAGCTTTTGGGTAAAATGGAGTAACAGGAACTGAATTTACTATCCCACCCGAAATAACTAAAGAAAACATTTAAATAAAATGGTTCTCAAAACACTGGATTTCTGTCAAAAAGGACAGTGATGCCTTAGAGACGGGAAGTAAATAGAGTGAGTGCTATGACTGTCCCAGCTCAGGGCCTGGAGGGGTTTCTTGAATGTGGAAGAGGTCTCCCTGGGTGGAGGAGGTGGAGCTAGGAGTTCAAAATCTCCAAATTTGGTAAAACAAACCCAGAGTTTCAAGAAACTCAATAAATCCCAAACACAAGAATCATTAAGAAAACTACAGTAAGTTATATTGGAGTCACATTGCTTAAAACTGGTGATAATTGGGAAATTTAAAAAATGGTCAGACAAGAAAAGGATACATTATATACAGAGTAAAAAAGAAAACAAAGCTAGCAAATTTCTTATGGGAAACAATGCAAGCCAGACAGCGGAACACATCTTTGAAGTAATAAAAACAAACAAACAAAACTGTGAATTTAGAAATTTTTCCCCCCGATGATACTGTCTTTCAAAAATTAAGGTGAAATGAAGGTATTTTCAGACATACAAAAGCTGTAAGAATCCATTACCAGTACATTTACTTTATAAGAAATGTTAAAGGAAGGAGAATCATAGTGGGTGGAAATCTGGAACTATGAAAAAGAATGAAGAACACTGAAAATGGTAATTATGTGAATAAATCTGAAATATTTTTTTCTTATTTAAATCTACTTAAAGATGATTGACTGCTTAAAGCAAATATAATAACAATGTGTTATGAAGTTTATAACATATGTCAAAAGAAAATATATGACAACAGTAGCATAAAGTTGGAATGAGTAGGAAAGGAAGTAAACTGCTGTAAACTTCTTACATAAAGAAGTATAATATTGCCCTAACCGGTTTGGCTCAGTGGATAGAGCATCGGCCTGCGAACTGGGAGGTCCCAGGTTCGATTCCGGTCAAGGGCATATACCTTGGTTTCGGGAACATTCCCAGTAGGAGGTGTGCAGGAGGCAGCTGATCGATATTTCTCTCTCATCGATGTTTCTAACTCTTTATCTCTCTCCCTTCCTCTCTGTAAAAAATCAATAAAATATATTTTTTTAAAAAGAAGTATAATATTACTTGAAGGTAGACTCTGATAAGTTAAAATGTTTATCAGAAATCCTAAAGATAATACAATTATGAGTTGTAGCAAATAAGCAAACAAAAATGGAATCACAAAAGGTATTTAATTAATATAAAACAAGGCAGAAAATAGAAAAAAAGAGAACAAAAAACAGATTAGACAAGTAGAAAATAAATAGCAAGATGGTAGACATAAACACAACCATCCATATTACATTAAATATAAGTGTTTTAAACACCCCAATTCAAAGGTAAATATTGTCATATTGTATAAAAAAAGAAAACCTAACTATATGCTACCAATAGTAAATCCACTTTAAATATAAAGACACAAGTTAAAACTATGGAAAAGGTAACCATGTTAAATAACTAAAATAAAGCTGGAATGGCCATATTAATATTCAATGAAGTAGATTTTAGAACAGAAATTATTACCAAAGATGAAGGGAGTCATTTCATAGTGATACAGAGGTTAACTTTGTGGAGCACATAATTCTAAACATTTTTTAACCTAATAGTAGTTATAAAATACACAAAGCAAAACTGATAAGAGAAATGGACAAATCTATAATTATAGTTTGAGATTTCAATACTCTCTCAATAATTGGTAGAACAGATAGCAAATAAGAAAGGCAGACTGCCTGACCATATAATATTTAAACAATTCTATCAACCAACTTGACTTAATTGAATTATAGAACAATTCTCTCAACAACAGAATATACGTTCTTTTAATTGTACATAAACCATTTACCAAAATAAACCAAAATAACCCATACTCTAGGCTGCGAATCAACAAATTATGGCTCACAGGACAAATATAGCCCATTGTCTATTTTTGTAAATAAAGTTTTATGAGAACACAGACATGGAAATGTGAACTACAATAATGTATGACGTAAAGTCTAAATTGTTTACTATTACAGAGCAAGTCTGTGGACCATTGCTTTAGGCCATAAAATATCTCAATATAAAAAGCACAAGTCACACACACACAAAAAAAAACAACACACACACAAAAAACAAAATACAAATTGACAAATTGCACTTCATTAAAATGAAGAATTTATGCCCTTTAAATGATATTGTTAAGAGAATGAGAAAAGTCACAGATTGGGAGAAAATCCTGGCAAACCACATATTTGATAAAGAACTTGTATTCATAATATATAAAGAAATCTCAAATTTGATAATAAGAAAGCTCAGTAAAAATCCAATAATAAGATGGCTAAAAGATATATGAATGACAAATAAGCACATAACATGATCAACATCATTAGTCTTTAAGGAATGCAAATAAAAATATTGCATATCTGATAGAATATCTAAAATTAAAGATTGTCAAAAATTGAAACAACTGAAACAACTTCAATACACACATTCTGAAAGGGGAAGGAAACGCTTTGGGAAAGAACTTGAAAGTTTCTTTAAGAAGGTAAACACACATCTACTCTTCAACTCACTCTTTCGACTCCTACTGATTGATAGATGTAACAGAAATAAAAACCTACAGAAAAGTCCACAGTAGTTTTATTTGTAATGGAGACAAACTGGAAATAACCTAATTGTTCATCCATAGGGGAATGGTTAAACAAATTTTGGTATATTCATGCAATGCAATACTATGCTGCAATAGAAAAAAAAATGAGCTACTGTCACATGCAACTGCATGATAAATATGAAAATAATTATGCCTGGATAAATATGACTGAATACTGGCCAAGTAAAAGTACACAGTGTATGATTTCACATATGTAAAGTTCTAGAAAACGAACTAATACAGTGACTTAACACAGATCAGTGGTCGCCTAAGGTTAGTGGGAGGGAAGAGAGCGATTACAAAGAAGCACAAAAGAGCATTTGGGTTTGATGGATGTGTTCATTATTTTTGTTGAAAGGAAAACTATGAGTTTTAATAAAGACATGGCATCCGCCCCAGCCAGTCTGAACCACTTACTAGTTCCAAACATACTCTGTGGATGTTTACCTATGTACCAATCAACATTAGTCCTTTTTACTTAGAATTGTATCCCTCTGTGATCCAGTCGCTGCACATAAAATGTAACTTATTTTTACAAAGTTGATATTGAATATGGAGTCTCACATTTTTAACATATGAAGTTTCATAATATTTTATTTTTTCCTCTATTGCAGCGGTTCTCAACCCGTGGGTCTCGACCCCTTTGGGGGTTGAACGACCCTTTCACAGGGATTGCCTAAGACCATCGGAAAACACTTATATAATTACATATTGTTTTTGTGATTAATCACTATGCTTTAATTATGTTCAATTTGTAACAATGAAAATACATCCTGCATATCAGATATTTACATGACGATTCATAACAGTAGCAAAATTACAGTTATGAAGTAGCAATGAAAATAATTTTGTGGTTGGGGGTCACCACAACATGAGGAAATGTATTAAAGGGTCGCGGCATTAGGAAGGTTGAGAATCACTGCTCTATTGTATCATGAGCTCATCACTAGTAGGATCCTTTATGAAATTGTGATAAAAATTTGATCCATGGGGGTTATTTATTCTATAATAGAAAAAAATCCAAATGAGAAAGAGAAAACACTTTACTAAAAACAAAAATAAACAAGATAAAATATCACTGTGTATATTAAAAAATAAGACAAGATATATAAGACAGGCCACATTTGAGGGCTTACAAGACCATGTTTCCCAAGGGTTTTCAATGGTCCCTAGCACAACAACAGTAGTCCATTCATAATTCCTGAATAAACCAATGGTGAAATGAAAAGTTTTTACACCAGTGAAAACTTTAAGGCAGACACTACATGAATGCTGGGTAGGAATTTCTTAGACCAGTGATGGCGAACCTATGACACGCGTGTCAGAGGTGACACGCGAACTCATTTTTTTGGTTGATTTTTCTTTGTTAAATGACATTTAAATATATAAAATAAATTTCAAAAATATAAATCTTTGTTTTACTATGGTTGCAAAGATCAAAAAATTTCTATATGTGACACGGCACCAGAGTTAAGTTAGGGTTTTTCAAAATGCTGACACGCCGAGCTCAAAAGGTTCGCCATCACTGTCTTAGACAGTCAGACTTTCAATAGCAGATCTACTTAAGAGTCTTTTAGGCATTTTTAAAAAATCTCTATAATACTGTCATTTTCTGAAAATTTTGAACTCCTTTTGTAACATTATTTTAAACTAAAATAATCACTGAAGTCCATTTCCATTCTTAGCTTCCTATGACCTTGTTATCCTATAAAGAGTTAAACTATGTTCCCTCAGAGCGCTGCCCCATTGGTGCTTACCCAAAGGGTTCCAAAAAAAAATACTTGGGTGAGAGGGAGTACCCATGAAAAAGGAAAGTGATGCATGGGATAGGTTGCCTGTAAAAAGCATTTTAAAAAATATATGTGTCTGAAAAAATATTGAAAACATTTGTAGCCCAGCTTGTTTTGCTATGCTGTCATCTGCCTTTTAAGAAACGGGGTGCAATCATGAAGAATGTCATGAGGCTGCATGATCGATCGCCTGATGCACGTGTAAATGACATTCAGTTGGTGCACTGACGCATAGGCAGCCTTTACAAACTATCACATTGACGTGTGCCGGCTCTTCTGTCTTTGCTAATCCATCCTGTGTATCTTGTCTTGTGTTTTAACACGTATTGTGATATCTTACTATCTTGCTGGTTTTTGTTTGGAACAAAATATTTTCTCCCTCTCATTTGGATTTTTTCTATCTATAAGCATAAAAGCATAATATGCTAATTAGACCGGACGTCCTTCCAGACAACCTTCCGGATGAAGGAAGCCGGTGCCGGCAGCCAGGGGAAGGAAGGCCTACTCTTGCATGAATTTCGTGCATCAGGCCTCTAGTTACAGAATAAAAACCCACAGGAGTCACATTGTTATCACTCCTCACAGTAATTAAGGAATCCCTGATACCACTTCCTGTTGTCTACTTTCATTCATGGGCACATTATATCGTATGATTTCTTATTGGTGTTACAAATATATTTTTAGTTTTAGTACATTCTGTGTTCCAGAGTTTGGAAAATGCTGACTTAGTCAAATAACTATTCGTGTGACTATTTGATTAATGTTTCTATCTCTCTCAAGAAAATAAGTTTTCCAACAGGCCCCAGGTCTGCTTTGCTCACTGTTGAAACTGTAGACCCAGCTCAGCACCTGATACATGCACTAAAAATAAAACAAAACAGCCCTAACCGCTTTGGCTCAATGGATAGAGCGTCGGCCTGCGGACTGAAAGGTCCCAGGTTCGATTCCAGTCAAGGGTATGTACCTTGGTTGCAGGCACATCCCCAGTAGGAGGTGTGCAGGAAACAGCTGATCAATGTTTCTCTCTCATCGATGTTTCTAACTCTCTATCCCTCTCTCTTTCTCTCTGTAAAAAATCAATAAAAATATATTTTGAAAAAAAAACAACAACTGTGTATTAATAGCCAAACAATCAGGAAATAGTAATGTCTGGCACTAAGTTAACAAGGATTCCCATTATACATCAAACCTTTTAATAGATTATATAACAGGTTCTCTCATTCCCACTGGCATGTTTTTACCATTAGTTCTGGTTTATTCCAATTTCAACCAGCAATCTGTCTGTTCTACATGGATTTACATATTCCCACTAATTGAAAATATCTATTTTCTGTCTTATCCTTGATGGGCAACATTCTGCTTTGCTGAAAAGGGAATTTTTATTTTACCTGATGGTATAAAAACTACCTTTAGTGGCTTGCGAAATTTTAAGTTCCCTATTAATGGAACTTGCTCCTATATTTTTAAATATCACAATATCACATTTCAACTTGTACTTAACTTGAACATGTTGTTAAACATTGTTACAGAGATGTTAAATTACTCCACAACTTCTGAGTGTAGATAAATGAGATTTGAGGACATTTACATTTGTAATTCTAGATTATAAACTGTCTAATTTGCCATTTTATTGGAAATAAAGTGAGTCACTAAGTTCAGCCTGCACTCAAGGAGGGGGAATTAGTCTCTGTCTTTTGAGGGATAGACTGTAAAATAATTTAGACATATTTTAAAACCACCACACAGAGCTACTATGTACAAAAATCAATATCTTAGATAAAAGAAGATACTTCATTTCTAACATGAGCACAGAATACTATATAAAAGGAATAGTCAGATGACAAGAGAACAAAAATTAAGAGAAAAAATCATTAATATGATTGCCAGTATAAATACATAAAATATAATAGAGGAATAAAATATGAAAATTGAGAAATGCTTAGAATTTATTATGAAAACCTACAAGATAAAAATTTGGAAAGCAAAGAATAAGCATATAAGTAATCGATAATGAAGATCTAACATCCAATTGATAGAAAATGCAGCATGGAAAACAGAGGGAAGTGCTTATCAACAAAGAACAAGAAGGGGGTAGAAGAGAAGGAGAGGAAGGGGAGTAGGAAGGAACTAGGATGCAGGAAGGAGAAGGATGGAGGGAAGGAGACCAAGGAAAAAGGAAGAAGAAATTTCTCAGGTCTGATAAAGCTGTGTTCTCATCAGTAGCTCTAGTGCTAGCAGAAAATGTGGCAGATGAATTCAAACTCTGAGTGACAAGGATGGTCAAACTAAACTACCAAAGTGTGTGTGTGTGTGTGTGTGTGTGTGTGTGTGTGTGTGTGTGTGTTTATTTATTGATTTCTGAAAGGAAGAGAGAGGAAGAGAGAGATAGAAACATCAATGATGAAAAAGAATCATTGATTGACTGCCTCCAGCATGCCCTCTACTGAGGATCCAGCCTGCAACCCAGGCATGTGTCCTGATTGGGAATTGAACCATGACTTCCTGGTTCAGAGGTCAATGCTCAACCACTGACCCACACTGGCTGGGCAAGGGATGCAAGTATTTTTAAGATATGTGAGGACAAAGAATTATTCTCTTTCACAAGGGAAGTAAATATTTCAGATTGGAGTGGGAGGACTGATGGCTCTGGGAAAAGTCTCTAGACGAAAAATGGGGACGTTACATAAATCTATATATATAAAAGCTTAAGGGACCTGCTGACCAGCTGACTGGCTGGCACCTATGATGTGCACTGACCACAAGGGGAAGACGCTCAACACAGGAGCTGCCGAGCTTCAGTGACTTGGCAGCTGCAGTTCTCGGGTGAGGCACCTAGAACCAGAGAGGAGGGAACCTGATTCCAGGGCACATCACCTGAGAACCGCCCTCTCACAAACTGGGACCCTTCGGGGGATGTTGGAAAGCCGGTTTCAGCACGATCCCCCCAGGCAAGGCTGAGGGACCCCATCGGTACACGTGCAATGGTCCTCTAGTATCAACATAAAAAAGGCAACCAAGACTTCCTCTTCCACTAAAGCAGTGGTTCTCAACCTTGGCTGCACATTAGAATCACCTGGAAATCATTTTAAAATCCTGACTTCTGGGCCTCATCCTCCGGAAATTCTGTTTCTTTGTTATGGGGTGGGGCCACAACATTAGTAACAAAGAAATAGAATTTCCAGAGGATGAGGTCCAGAAATCAGGATTTTAAAATGATTCCCAGGTGATCCTAATGTGCAGCCAAGGTTGAGAACCACTGGCTTAGACCAACCCTTCTGTGGGGAGCCGCTACAGTTTTTGGACAGGTTCAAGCCTTGGACTGATGAGAGGGCACAGTCCTCTCATATCCAAGTGCAAGTCCCAGCTTGGAGGACAAGGCCCTCCCAGCACAATTATAGCCAACAGCTGTAGTTGTAAGCTTGAACCTATCCTATGGTCTGAATATGTGGCCCCACGTGCCTGAGTGATGTGGGTTTAATAGAGTTCAGGTGCATGTAGTTGAGTAGGATTGAAACCCACGAGAATGTTGTAAACATCTTGACCACGCCCTTACTTTGCCTCGTGGCATCTGCTATAAAATAAAGACATGGCTTGTGGGCATGGTCGCTGTCTCTCAGAGAAGCAGCATCCCACCGAGACCCAGCTTTCATTCTCTTGTCTGTCTTTTCTAAGCCTTCCAGCCGCCCCCACGCAGTTTCACCCTTGGCTTTGCTGGCACGGCCCACCCTTCCAGTTAGAAAGCTAGAAAATCTGGAGGATGAATTTGTTAGAAGCTTAAGAATTAACAAGGCATTGAAGAAGTATGAGGCCATAACTCTCCAAGAAGGAAACCTAGTGAGGTGAGTTTTAACCACAGGGACATCTATGAATTTAAGAAGCAGAGCTGGGCAGAGTTTAGTATACTCAAATGACTGGGGAACAAATATTGGAGTTCATAGTCTGCAAGTACAGGGGCCTCCGTGAATCCCTTATGTTTTGTATTAAGATATAGAGCGGAAATATGCTAAGATTAAGGGTAAGTCCTAAATGGACCAGATCTTGCATGGACTGATGTCTAGCTTTTAATCATATCAATATTTTACTGGATTAAGGTGATTTGGGATTTCTACTTCCCTCGTTACCTGTTTAAAAGAAAATGTTCTGAGGGAAGATAACATTGTTCTAGACTACAAACATCTCTAGAATTTTATATACAATGTTTAATATCATTAAACCCTGCAACCAATAAAATGTTCTCCATTTCAAAATCCTGTATAAAAAAAGGCTAATATGCAAATTGACCAAACAGCAGAATGACTCATTGCTATGATGTGCACTGACCACAAGGGGGCAGGTGCTCAATGCAGGAGCTTCCCCCTGGTGGTCAGTGTGCTCCCACAGGGCGAGTGTCGCTCAGCCAGAAGTCTGGCTCATGGCTGGCAAGCACAGCCGCAGTGGCAGGAGCCTCTCCCACCTCCGTGGCAGCGCTAAGGATGTCCAGGGAGCAGGCCTAAGCCGTCAGTTGGATATCCCCCAAGGGCTCCAGGACTGCAAGAGGGTGCAGGCCTGGATGAAGGACCCCGCCCAAGTGCATGATTTTCGTGCACTGGGCCTCCAGTGTTATATAAATGGAATCATAAATTATGTAACCTTTGGCTTTTTTTTTTTCACCCAGTGTAATCCTCA
>NW_005871563.1:61206-63140 GCF_000147115.1 Myotis lucifugus | reverse complement strand
TCATGAGTTGGTTACTCCTCATTTCTGCATAGAATCCACAGTAGTTCTATATCACAATTTAACCATTCACTAGTTGAAGGACATCTAGGCTGTTTCAAGTTGTAGGATATTATGAATAAAGCCAATATGAACAGTCATATATGTATGTTTCTCTGTGAAAATGTTTTTATTTCTCTGAGATAAATACTCAAGAAGGCAATTGCTGGGTCATATAGTAACTGGATGTTTAATTTGGTTGGAAATTGTCAAACTGTTGTCTAGAGTGGTGGTACCATTTTACATTTTCACCAGCAACATATCAATAATCTTATTTCTGTATATTCTCACCAACAGTTGGTGGTGTTATTTTTTGTTTGCTCGCTTTAGACATTCTGATGGGTGTATAGTAATATCGAATCATAGTTTTTAATTTGCATTTCGCTGATGGCTAATATGCAAAGCATGTTTTCGTGTGATCATGTGCTACATGTATATTCTCTTCAGTGACATGTCTCTTTCTGCCTTTTGCTCATTTCCTAATTGGACTTTTTTTACTATTGAATTTTGAAAGTTCTTTATATACACTAGATCCAAGTCCTTTGTTAGACATTTAATTTGCAAATCTTTTCTCCCAGTCTATAGCTTGTCTTTTCATATTCTTCACATGGGCTTTGAAAAACAAAAATCTAATTTTGATGAGGTTCAGTGTATCCAGTTTTCCTTTTGTAGATTACACTGATGGTGTCAAGTCTAAGAACTCTTTGCCTGGCCCTAAATCCTAAACATTTTTTCCTACATTTTTTTCTAAAAGTTTTGTAGTTTTAGCTTTTACATTTGAATGTGTAATGCATTTTGAGTACAGTTTTTGTTTGAGAAAGTCTGACGCATTTCATTTTAGGTAACTCACTGTATAAATTGAATTTTAAAATATAGCAACATAGCCTGGCCGGTGTGGCTCAGTGTTTGAGCATCGACCTATGAAGCAGGAAGTTATGCTTTGATTCCTGGTCAGGGCACACGCCCAATAGGGGGCATGCAGGAGGCAGCTGATCAATAGTTCTCTCCCATCATTGATGTTTCTATCTCTCTCTTTCCCCCCTCCTTTCCTCTCTGAAATAAAACATATATATATATATATATATATATATATTTAAAAAATATGGCAGCATATATGCCTTTGATTTTTTTTTTAATTTTTGGTTAATCCTCATCTGAGGATATTTTTCCATTGATTTTTAGCAAGAGTGGAAGAGAGAGGGAAAGTCAGAGAGAAACATCGATGTGAGAGAAACACACCGATTGGTTGCCTCCTGCACAAGCCCTGACCAGGGCCTGTGCCGGAGAGGAGCCTGCAACCAAGGAACATGCCCCTGACCGGAATCGAACCCAGGACCCTTCGGTCCACAGGCCAATGCTCTATCCACTGAGCCAAACTGGCTAGGGCTGTCTTTGATTTTTAAATATGCAAAGTCACAGATACATCAATTAAAAGAATGGCAATAAAAAGGAAATAACGTTTATACTTTTATATTCCAAGCCTTTGTTTTTCCTGTGCCAGCTGCCAGAAGGACTTAGTACTTTCTTTTCTAAAGTTTCCTTTTCAAAATAAATAAATAAATAAATAAAGTTTCCTTTTCTTTAAAATTTAGTTCCAAGTTCCATTTTCTCCAGTTTTTCCTTGACTACCTCTCCTGTCCTACAACATTCATTGTTTGTCCAGTTAATGCTACTTGCAACTAGGTTCTAGTCTTTCACTTCTTTAATACCCTGTGCTCTCTCCTACCACAGGGACTTTGCATATTATTCTCTCTGATTGCAATCCTTTCACTACACTCTTCACCTGGTCTCCTCTTATCTCTCAGTTCTCAGGCAAAATGCTACTTTTAGGAACCAGTTAAGTCCCCTATTTTTAAAGTGTCATAGAACTAGTACCTAGTACAGTTGCTAATTAGGAT
>NW_005871563.1:58718-59910 GCF_000147115.1 Myotis lucifugus | reverse complement strand
AATGGAAAAGTCGATTAACACACAGCTTTGCCAACGTCTCTTGACAGGAAGGAGCAAAAAAAAATATTTTTTTTCTCTTGAACAAATGAGGTGTCAGTCAAAGCTCAAACATATTAAAGCAAGATCTGCTATTTTATTTTCTTAGGTTGGAGATGAACTGGTTTCAAGTTCATTCCTAAGATGCATAATGAGCTAGCATGACTGGTTTTATGATTCAGGAATGTTCTTTCATCAAACGTGTTTTCCTTGTGTTTTTCCCCCCTCGCTCCTGTAAAGTTGGTGTTATGGCAACGTGGAAAGCCACCGCTCCAGGAATTGAAAGAAGGGTAGATCTCACCATTTCTTCTTTCTATCTTAATGAGCTAAGGTCTGTGATGTGTGGAACAGGCCCAGGTTTGAAGGGGAAAACTGACTTTGAGCTATTCACATCCTGACAGGCCCCCACCCTCCACCCTGCTCAGAGCTGGGGTTTGCCTCAAAGCGATGTTTCAAAAAAAAAAAAATTGAGTTGTGCGGCAGTGTGGGTGGGAGGCAGGAAGGAAAAGGAGGATTTTAGCATTAAATAGGACTTTGAAATGTGTCACAAGTTTTCATGGCAGAGAACAGTGGCCTTGGGAGTCACTGGGATTGTGCAGCTTCTGTGACATTAACAATCCTCCTTTCTCCCCATGACTTTTCTCCTTGAAGGGATGGGAGCCAGCCTCCGGGTCTCCCACCATCAGCTCCTGGGGTCCTGGGGAGACACATTCCTCATTCTGAGCTTTCGCTGCAGGTAGAATCCAGGAAACTGTCATTCAGAGACCTTCCTATGGCCTCCAGACGATCCCGTCCTCAGTTTAAAACTTCAGAGCTAAACGTTAGATCCTTGCCACAGAAAACGTAGCCCAAGGAGCAGCAGCCCTGTGCTCGCCAGGAAGCTCATTAGAGACACAGAGTTCCCACCCCGGACCCAGGGCGTCAGATCTAACCTGCGAACAAGGGCCCTGATGATTCATGTGTACAGTTAACATTGGAGAAACAATGCTCTAGAGCAGTGGTTCTCAACCTTGGCTGCACATTAGAATCACCTGGGAATCCCGACTTCTGGGCCTCATCCTCTGGAAATTCTGTCTCTTTGTTATGGGGTGGGGCCACAACATTAGTAACAAATATAACAGAATTTCCGGAGGATGAGGCCCAGAAATCAGGATTT
>NW_005871563.1:57025-58184 GCF_000147115.1 Myotis lucifugus | reverse complement strand
TTAAACTATATAGGTAGGTACATTGTTATTAACTTAATTAGGGTACTCTAAGGCTTAGGAAGAGCCACACTCAGGGGCCAAAGAGCTGCATGTGGCTTGCGAGCCGCAGTTTGCCGACCACTGCTCTAGAGCAAGGATGTCAAACTCGAGGCCTGTGGGCCTCATGCCTCGCCTATTTGGCCAGTGTTAGCCTTTGTGTTTGACATGCTTGCTCTAGAGCAAAGTCCTCCTTTTCTAGATTAGGCCTGATCTGGGAGTCATTAGCTGGTGTCATCCAACAAATCAGAGCCGACTGTTCTACTTTCTCCAGGCGTGCTGCTCCCCCTCCATAGGTCACTGCTTCTCTTGAGTCGAGAGTTATTTGTACTTGTGTTCACTAGTTTGGTGCCTTCCCGGGTTTTGGCACTTAGATAGATAGATAGATAGATAGATAGATAGATAGCCCCTCATTCACATAAACATAAACTGTGTCTGGGTTCCCATTATCCCTGGTATAACTTGTGGAAAACACCTGGCACAGGGCCTGTGTATGTAGTAGGCGCCCAACTGACCCTGTGCTCATATTCATAAGATTATTAACACTAATAGTTATCACTCTCATTATTTTTGTGTGTGCAGTGAAAGTAACAGAAAGTTTTCCGCGGAGGTTGGCTTATCCATCCAATTAGCTTTTAAAGCAGACCAGGAAATCAGAGGTAGGGATGGTAGGTTTATTTTTACTTGAATTCCTGCCAGAGGACTGTAGGTGGTTACTTCACAGCTCCGTGTAATCATAAAAGGATTATCTCTCCCTGCTTCCCGGGCGTTGGTGAAGTAAAAGGATGTGGGGTTTTCTGCAGGAGTCTCTTCTGCCCACTGTTGGCTCAAACTTTCAGCAACATTGGGAGACATTCCCCTGCTGGCCTGGGACCTCTTTCTTCATTTTTTCCCCCGTCCTGTTCTCCTTCCCTCTCTTCCTTTTTCTTCCCTCAACCTTAGTTGAGCACCTACTATATGCTAGGCTCCACAATACTACTGGCAAAATACATAATGCTTAATTCCTTTCCCTGAAAAGATCTTATTTGTACCAAGGAAAACATATATATTCATATAGAGACATAGCTACCTATAATATTGTGATTTATAAAAAAAAAAGTATATTAGTCATTCCAATGACCAT
>NW_005871563.1:49877-51293 GCF_000147115.1 Myotis lucifugus | reverse complement strand
AGCTTCAGGAAGCCTGATGGAAGCATACGCTCACATGGAACAGGAATCGGGGCTGTGTTTTTATTTCACCTCTGTTGGCCTCTCCGCTCTCTTCCCCGAGTTGCTCATCTTAGGAATTCCTCTTTCATTTCTCTTGTCCTATTTCTCTTTAATGTGATATGTCTATATGTATGCCTATAAACGTGTGTCTATTTCTGTGTGTATATGTGAATGGGGTGTGTATGTGTGTATTATATAGGAGAGATACAGTGACAATGAAAAGATACTGAATTATCTTTATGCTGGATGATCAACCTTCGCGCAGGTGAGTACCAAAGTAGTTTATCACACATGAATTTCAAAACATTTAAGGACAAGGACTAAAGCTATTTCTTTTTTTAAAAAACTTAAAATCTTGGAAATTGCAGATCAAGTCACTCAAAAACATACATAGAGAGCCAATGATCAGTTGGAACCCAAATGTCAAGTCAAATTGGGAACTTTGTTATCAGACAAACTCATGAAAAGAATATAACTATCTGGATCCCTGATAATTTCACCAAAAATATTAAAGAAAAAGGAAAAAAAAACACATTTCCTCACAATCCAAAATTCATGTTACAGAACTGATGTACCAAAACTTAAAGTTCACTTCTTTAAAAAAGAATGTTTTTTTATTGATTTCAGAGAGGAAGAGAGAGGGAGAGAGATAGAAACATCAATGATAAGAGAGAATCAATGGTCAATGTAAACTCTCTGATCAATAAAAGGAACTTTGGCCCTAGCTGGTTTGGCTCAGTGGATAAAACACCAACCCACAGACTGAAGGGTTCTGGGTTTGATTTCGGCCAAGGGCACATACCTTGGTTGCAGGCTCGAACTCCAGTCCTGGTCAGGACACATGCAGAACACAACCAATCGATGTGTCTCTCACATGGATATTTCCCTCTTTCTCTGTCTCTCCCCCTTCCTTTCACTCTCTCTAAAAAAACCAATGGAAAAATATCTTTGGGTGAGGATTAACCAAAAAATTTAAAAATAGAATAAAAGGAACTTTGAAAACTTTTTCATTTTCTCATGGATATACTTTTTCTAATTTATTTTTAAGGATTCCCTCAATTAAGTTAATTAACACATTCATCCCCTCAAATATATATCTGGTTTGTTGTTTTTTTGGTGAAAACATTTAAATTCTACTCTCTTAACAAATTTCAATTAGACATGCTGTGTCGACTATGGCCATCCTGCTATACATTAGATCCTCAGACCTTATTCATCTTAAAACTGAAAGTTATCTGACAAATTAAAAATCATTAATTGGTTCAAACGATCTTAACCAATATTGTTTAGATTAACCACCTATTTGCTTTTTTTTTTTTGCTAACCACCGCTTTCTCCATTTCAGATATTCTCTCTGGATTCAGCTTACTTCTTCCA
>NW_005871563.1:48455-49442 GCF_000147115.1 Myotis lucifugus | reverse complement strand
TCCACATCATTGAATTTAGAACTGTCTGTTTTTTGTATTTTATCCATTTGGGAAAATGTGTAATCACCTGATAGCTTCAATTGGCATTTCTTTAGCTAATTAAGTCCATTTACATAATTTTGTTGGCTATATGGATACACTGCCTTGGGAAATGCCTATTCAAGACATTGACCCATCTATTTTTTGAGTATTGACAACTAAGAATTTTTAAATATTCTAGATGCAAGTCCCTATTTGGATACTACACATATTTTTTCCTATACTTTTCACACTCTTACCGCTGTCTTTTGATAAATAAAGTTTCTTAGTTTTAATGTAGTATAATGTATCTATCATATTCTTTATGGTTGGTGGTTGTATGCATTAAGGAAATCTTTGTCTTACCACAATATAGTAAAAAAACACCCTTTTATGTTTTCTTCTGAAAGTTTTATTGTTCAATTTTTCACCTTTAGAGCTACGTTCCATTTTGAATTATTTTCCATATATAGTGAGAGGTAGGAGTGAAGATTCATTTTTTCATCTGGCTAGTCAATTGACTTAACACATTTTTATTTTAAATTTTTATTGTTTTTCCATATAAATTTTAAAGGCAAGTTGTCCATTTCCAAAAGAAATATTCTGCTGGAGTTTTTATTGGCATTTCATAAAATTTTATAGATCAATTTGAGAATTCATATCTTAATTTGTCTCTTTCAGTTTTTTAAGTTGTCTTATTTATCCATTTATTTAAGTCTTCTTCAATTTCTCTCAGTAATATTTTCAGCTTTTATTATAAGCACATGTTTCATTAAACTAATTTAACTAATTTGGAATCCTTAATGCTATTTATAAAAGACATGGGGTTATTTTAAAAATTTTGCTTAAATTTGTACAAAAAAATCAACTTGGGTTAATCTTTTTAATCCAAGTACCCTGCTAGATTTATTACTAATTTTAATAAGTAATCTATATGCTGTTGTTTTTTGTGGTGATTTCATATTTAAA
>NW_005871563.1:44129-47371 GCF_000147115.1 Myotis lucifugus | reverse complement strand
CAATAGGTTGTCTCCCATAAGCGCCCCAGACAGGGTTCGAACATGCAATCTGGGTATGTTCCCTAACCAGGAATCAAACCCACAACCTTTTGGTGTAGAGGACGATACTGCAACCAACTGAGCCACCCGGCCAGGGCTTAATCCACCCTTTTCAAAGTGAGTTATGGAATGTTCACTCTTGTCCCATTCTGTGGAAGAATTTTTGCAATATTGATAATGCTTCTTAAATAATTTAGGAAGAATTACTGATGAAGTTGTCAAGGCCTGAGGAAGTTTGTTTTTAAATGCTTATTTTGCACTTTAATTACTCTTACCTAATATAGTAAGAATATTTAGATTTTCTACTTCTTTTTTCAAAACTGGTAAATTTTATAAATTTTATTTTTTTCCAGGGTATATTGGTCAAAACAGATTGCAATTATGCTAAACAGCTCTAAAACCGAGTGGCTTCCCACAGCCTTTGTTTTGGGGTTGATTTTCACACATCTGTAGGTCAGGTGTGGTTCTGCTGAACTCAGCTGGGCTTGACTCCAGGTTGTAGGTCAAGTTCAGGTCAGTTCCACAGCCTTATTCAGTCTACATAGGACCTCATCTTCTTTTAGTGGGTGGTAAACGGACAAGTAACCAAACCAAACCATGCAAGCACATTTAAAACTTTTGCTCACTAATTGTCAGCTCACATGTATTTCATTGGCCCAGTCAAGGCACAAAGCCAAGCCCAAAATTCATGTATAGGATGCATTTATCAAGGTGGTAGACTATGTCAAAAGAGGTAAGGGAAAGAACAGCTATCTACCACCAAGACATTATTCTTTTTGACAGAAATGTTACATTTATTACCACAAAATAGTCACCATCTTAAAATGTGTTAGTGATAGCTCCTTTTTCATTTCTGATCTTGTCAATCTGTGCCTTTCTTTTCTCTTTATTTACTTTTTTAGTCTTGTAAGAGTTCTCTCAATTTTATTATTATTTCCAGATACCAACTTTTGGTTAGTTAATTTTCTCCACTGTATGCCTTTTAAATATTTCAGTAATTTATGCATTTATTCTTATTACTTTTCTTTTCATGGGTTTAACTTGCTGCTGGTTTTCTAATTCCTTGACATAGATTCTTAGATAATTTTTTTTGGCTATAATTTTCCCTCTAAGTTAAGCTTCATGACATCTTGTAAGTTTTGTTATGTGGGCAATTTTATTATAACTAAGTGAAAAATACTTTAATTTACTTTGTTATTTTTTGACATATTTTAAAGTGTGGTGCTTAATTTCATAGTAAGAATTTTCTACCTACCTTATCCATTTATTTCTAGCTTAAATTTACTGTGGTCAGGCAATATTCTGAATGATCTAAATTCTTTGAAATTTGTTGAGACTTGTGTTATGACCCAGCATTCGCCCAATTTGGAAGAAATTTCCCGACATGAATTTGAAAGAAATGTATATTCTAGGTCAGGGGTTGGCAAAGGATAACTCACAATTATAATGACCACCTGTTTTTATAAAATAAAGTTTTATTGGAATACAGCTATGTCCATTCATTTACATATTGTCTATGGCTGCTTTCACCTATAATGGCAAAGCTGAGTAGCTGCAGTAGAGATCATATGCCTGCAAGTCTAAAGTATTTATTATCTTGTCCTTTAAGAAAAAGTATGCCAATATCTGTTGTTGGTTATTGGATCAACATTTTATAAATATCAACCAGGTCACATTTATTATTTATGTTGCTCAGCTTTTCTATATTTTTACAATGTTTTATCCTTATTTTAACTTCTATTGAAAGAGCTGAGGTTGAGGGAGCTGTAATAATGTGGAATTACCTACTTTCCCTTTTAGTTTTATCTTGCTTTATATATTTTGAAATGAAGTTATTGGGTGTATAAAGAAACAGGATTATGATATATTTCTAGTGGATTGACCCTATTATTATTACGAAATACCTTCTTTTGTTTTTTGTGTGTGTGTTTTTAAGGTCCAAGTTGTCACATATTTTAAAACACACATTTCCTAGTGGTGTTTGGGTCAGGAAGAGTGTTACTGCTTGCTTGGGACACATTATTTTTGTATCCTTATACTTTCAATCTTTCTATATCTTTATATTTAAGTCACATGTTTTGGTAAATCACTTATATTTTGGTTTACTCCTTATCAATCTTAGTCTTTCCATTAGATCTACTCTAATTTAATAAACTAAATTTAATAAGATTGCTAACATAGTTAAATGTATATCCACCATTTTGCTATTTGCTTTTCTTTGTTCCATGTTGCTTTTTTCTTCTTCTTATCATGCTTGAAGTTGGATGTCCCTTGACTTTGTCATACATTTTGGGTTTATTTCTCTTTCATTTCTAGAATGGTATTAGATGTTTTTTTAAAAATCTACTTGGTTGGCCTTTCAGTGCTTTACTGTCTTAAAACATATGAGGCATACTTATCATCTATTATTTTCTTTTAATTGCTTTTTCTCAATTCTCTGCAGTCCCGAGTCTCCTAGCCAGTCACGGCTCCTCATGAGTTCTGGTCTTTTTGCTTTGAGCTCATGCTCTTTGGAACTCTATCTGTAGGAACTTTTTGATGTCTGATTCGAAGCTGTGCTGTTTCAGAGAGGATTTTTAATTTGCTTCTAACAGAGACTCTGGGATACCACCACCCAGTGAGGGCCTCATGTTGCCCTCAAAACAGAGAGGCGGAAAAACATCAAGACTCATTATTTGCCCTCAGGTCGAAAGCTAGCTTCAGTCCTCAGAGACCTCTCTGAATTATTCCTTTGAACTCCAATTTTGGACTTTTAGGATTCCCTTTATTTCATTGCCAATGCAACGATACATGTCATATATTTAACCTTTTATAGTAAACTCAAAAAAATATAGAGAATACTGCATAAAAATATATAATTTAATGTATAAAAAACCTTACACATATACTTAGGTCAAGAAATAAGACTTCACCACTTTTATATCAATCACAAATCTTTATTTCAAAAAGTCTTGACTTTCATAGTAATTACTCCCTTGCATTTCTATGTAATTGAATCACCCAAGTTGCATTCCTAGACATCAACAGTTAATCATGCCCATTTTTTATTTGATTTGTCTCTGAAGTCCTTCATAATTTACAGGGCTTCCTAATTCTCTCCACCACCCTTGCTTTTTTCTCACAATTCAACTACTGAAAACAAAAATCCACAGACTGCATTTCGTCGAAGACCTGCTCACGGTGACTCCCAGCATGCTCCTCTG
>NW_005871563.1:40521-43343 GCF_000147115.1 Myotis lucifugus | reverse complement strand
CGAAAGTGACTGATTAATTTGCATGTGTGTATATAAACAATTTTATATTTGTTATATTTTGTATATAAAATGTGAAGGGTCAATATACACACACTAGTGTGCATATAAGCTAAAACTCATAGATTTAAATAGATTTGATACATTTAAATTCATTAAAAATATTATCCTTCATTAAGCAAAAATCGTTCCATCTTTGGCCATGGAGAGCCTCTTCAAGTTGCCTTCAAGGCCCTTTCAACAGGAGCCCAGATATTCCAGGCTCACTTTGTACACTTCCTGCCCCAGACTGAGAATCAGCTATTTCCCCCCCCCCCAGAGGTCTTGCTTTCTTTTAGTGGGAAATCATAGTCTAAACTACAATTGGAACAATATAAGTGCTCGCATTATTTGGTTGTTCATTTCTATAAGCCTTCAGGAAATATTTAATATACATTTTACCCAGAATTTATTTTCCTGTGATAAAGTTTTTCGGGTTAGTCTGACTTATCACAAGAAAATGAAGTTTATTGCTGCTGTTTAACTTAGAGTGTCATGCTATATTTCTACAGCATGAATAGTCATCTAAAGCTTAATATGCATGGCTGAATCACTTTTTAAAATCAGTTTTCTATTTGTGAACATTTAAGGTTCCTCCCCCCCAAAAAAATATTAGATTTGTATAAGCAATACTTCCTGTAACTAACTCCTTGTATAAAATCCAAGTGAATTCCTTAGTTAAACTTTCTCCAGGAGGAATTGCAAGTACTAATTTTCTGATTACAGTATTTTAATGGCTTTGAAATAGACTTCAAGCCTAGTTCTGTCTTTTTTTCCCTACAATTTTACTCAAGGGTGGAGAGTAGAGAAGACACTGACCATACTTTTCATTGTAAATTAATATATTGTCAGTCTAGCTCCATGGTCGGCAAACTGCGAGCCACATGCGGCTCTTTGGCCCCTTGAGTGTGGCTCTTCCTAAGCCTTAGGAGTCCCCTAATTAAGTTAATAACAATGTACCTACCTATATAGTTTAAGTTGAAAAAATTTGGCTCTCAAAATAAATTTCAATCGTTGTACTGTTGATATTTGGCTCTGTTGACTAATGAGTTTGCCGACCACTGGGCTAGCTTATCAATATGCCGGGTGGTGTCTGGGGAGGCTAAGGGAGGCATCAACCCAATTCAGGGTCCAGATTCTTGTCAGGGCTTAAGAAAGGATTCGAGAATGTGACAGAAAGACTTAACAAAGCATAGTTAATTCATCAAAGAGCTAGAATGCATTTGGGAAGTGAGAGAGGTTGACTTCGGAGAAGGGGACACCCCCATAGGGTCTGGGTATGTTTTTATTAAACGTGGGCAAGAGGCGCCCACGTGGGCTAGGTTGGTCCTGGGTTTCTGACATGGGGGTAACTGCCTAAGTGGCTTGTTCTTTTCCCTCCTCTCCAGGTGGCGATTCCTTTTTTGCTCCTTCTGGAACTCTCATGAAGGTTGGGGGCTAGTGGAGTCCCCAAACTGTAATGCACATTTATTATAAAGATATGATAATGGCCCTGTTCGTCACTCTTAGGTCAGTAGGTCCGCTGAATCTGGTTGAGACCAGGTTTGTTTGTCTTAATTTCAGGAAAGTGGGGAGGGGGATGCAGGGGAACAGGTTTGTCAGTGAAGGTCATGGCTGCCATGTCCCAGCCAAGATGGAAAAGGGGAGGGGAGGAGCTTGATGCCCTTGCTCCCTACTCTCACTTTCCTGCCTCAAATATGTCCAACAGGCACTTGGTCAGTATATTAGCTGCCCTAGGACCTAGTCAGCACTGAGCAAACTGAGCAAACTCAGGTTCAGTTCCTGAACCTGTGACCAAGGAGCAAGCCTTGGATCTGCATTGGTGCCAGTTCATGAGGCTCATCCTGAGCAACCAGACAATACAGACATGGGCTTCACTCAGCAGGGCCTACATCAAGGGATAAACAGGCTGCAATAGCCCCTTCAGTGTAGAGCAGTGGTTCTCAACCTTCCTAATGCCACAACCCTTTAATACAGTTCCTCATGTGTTGGTGACCCCCAATTTCACTGTTACAAATGGAACATAATTAAAGCATAGTGATTAATCACAAAAACAAGATGTAATTATATATGTGTTTTCCGATGGTCTTAGGTGACCCCTGTGAAAGGGTTGTTCGACCCCCAAAGGGTCTCGACCCACAGGTTGAGAACCGCTGGTGTAGAGGCTACATACAGTTACTGAGACCAAAACTACACGTTCCCTCCTCATCTGGTGCCTATCACCAAGGGCAGTCTAGACCAGGGGTGGGCAAACTTTTTGACTCGAGGGCCACAATGGGTTCTTAAACTGGACCGGAGGCCCGGAACAAAAGCATGGATGGAGTGTTTGTGTGAACTAATATAAATTCAAAGTAAACATCATTACATAAAAGGGTACGGTCTTTTTTTTTTTAGTTTTATTCATTTCAAACGGGCCGGATCCGGCCCGGGGGGCGAAGTTTGCCCCACGGCTGGGCCAAGATTCTGGGATTAACCCCCTCACCCCCACTCCCACCATTTGTAACCTTGGCCTCGGGGATCCAGGAAAGTGTGAGGGGGAAACAAAAATTTAAAGGATTTAGTTGCTCCCCCGTTAAGAATTCGTATTTTTGCCATGGGCTCAGGTAGCAGTTTGTGCAAGGGGTGTGTGTGCAGGACATGTGTGCAAGATGTGTGCAGGGTATGTATGCAGGGTGTGTGTGCAAGTATGCGCGCACAAGTGTGTGTGTGCAGTAGGTGTGTGCAAGTATGTGTGTGCAGAGTGCATGTGCAAGGGTGTGTGTGCAGGTCTGGGGTGAGACTCTTTT
>NW_005871563.1:32233-40421 GCF_000147115.1 Myotis lucifugus | reverse complement strand
GAGGCCATTTCACAGGGCTGGCATCTGAAAGGAGGGGTCAGACATTAACGCAGCTGGCAACCCACAGTGTTAAATTGTCCATAAAAGCGGTTGTTAAAGCCAGAAGAATAAAATGCAGTCCTTCTGCAGACACTCCATGCGCTGCTTATTCAGGAATTTCACAAAAGCTGAGGCCGGTAATGAGGCCTCTGGCACTCCTCCGCGTCCCACTCAGTGTGACCTGCCAGCCACGTGATGCCTGTACACTGAGGCCTAATTGATGAGGTTTTGATGCTTAAGGGGCGCTCTGATTGCAGAGTTTCAAGGAACTGCTGCCAGTTAGGACCCCAAGGTGAGGGGGATTTTTACACTCCCGTTCCCAGAGCTCAGCTAATGGCTGTTATGAAATGAAAACTAATTTAGGGAGAAATGGAAAAGGGGAGGGGAGAGCATGCCTCCAGGCCAAATTCTGTAATCTGATAGTCCCTTCCCTGGAGGAGACAGGACATAATGCCATGGAATACCTTTTGTTCAGTCAAAGCCTGAGGACTACTCCGTCCTCCCAGTTCAGCCTGTGGCTGTGGCGTGGAGTAAGGTTCTGGAAGGTTACCTCCATGGGAGAAGCAAACACCTTAAAAATGAGGTGCTGTAGTCACCTCCCCATTCACTGTGAAATGCTTCCCCGGAGGTGTGGGTGTGGATGGGCTGGTTCACATCCTGGCTCAGGCACTTCATAGCTCCAGGCAAGGCTCTTTCTTCTCTAAGCCTTGTTTTCATCATCAGAAAATTGGGGTTGAATTGGAGGCTTGCCACATTAATAAAGGCAGGCACACAATGCGGAGTTCACACCCTCACCTTCACCTCTTCATGACTGCTTCCTTTCAGCTTCGACTGATGGTTCTGTCTGAATAACAACATCAACCTCCCAAACAAATGACTTTCATGCTTTCCACAGGCCAGGCATCCTGCCGAACACGGCTCATCACGCCACCCTCAGCTTCTGAGACACACAGTAGGGTAGTGAGTGCCCCCTCCCCTTAGGCACCACCTTCTTACCATTTGCTCCCTCCCATGCTTGTCCCTTGGTTCCTTTCAAGGCAGTACAGGGTTTGAGCTTGCTCTAAGCCTGGATACTAGCTGCTGGGTCAGTGGTTCTCAACCTTCTGGCCCTTTAAATACAGTTCCTCGTGTTGTGACCCAACCATAAAATTATTTTCGTTGCTACTTCATAACTGTAATGTTGCTACTGTTATGAAACATAATGTAAATATCTGATATGAGGGATGGTCTTAGGCGACCCCTGTGAAAGGGTCGTTTGACTGCCAAGGGGGTCGCGACCCACAGGTTGAGAACCACTGTGCTGGGTGAATTGTGGGGTGGGTGCTCCTGCTGTGTGGGGCAGGAGGCACAAGGCTGCTGGTGTCCGGGTATAAATGCAGGTGAGTGAAGAAGCTGGGAAGGTCTGAGAGGACAAGGTGTACGTGTAAGAAGATCCAGGTCTGATATTAAAGAGTCGATAGTATGCAACTGTCAAGATGGCTCAAAGGGAATTTGAGCCTGGAAATATTCCAGTGCCAACCTTATTCAGGGCACAGGTATCCCCCCTACTTTTCCAAAGTTCACATTACACCACTTCACTTTTACAAAAGACCTATTAATGTGTTCATTAACCTAAAGAAATCGAAAGAGGATTTTCACTTTACACACACACAAACACACACACACACACACACACACACACACACGGAGGAAAAAGTAAAAAAGCGTTCAGCATTTGTTTTACAGCAGAAGTGCCCCTCACCAGCAGCGGTCCTTCCCACACAGCATCTCAGCATCCAGCTGCCAGAGCTTTGAGCTATGTCTGTGAACATCTGTGCTTGATCTCAGTTCACTTTGCATATCCGTTAGCAAGATATCTCCTAATGTTGCCCGTGGAAATGGGGTCCTTTCATGGAGTTGCAAGAAAAGCATGTCTGGGGACCCACGCATGGGAGGATGGGATATCGTGGTGAGATACATTGGAATAAAAATGGAAGGCTGCCCCCAGGTTCCTGGTGTCTCACCCTGTCTGTCCCACTGTAGAAAAACTCCAACCTTGTCTTCATCAGGCCTAGAAATAGGACCGGTGTCCAGAAATTCTGTGCCATGCAAAGCTTAGTCCAGCTCATCCCCTGTCCCTTAGTCTCTGTGTTGTTGTCATTGTGTTGGCATTGTGCTGTTGTACCCAGGCTTGCGTTTGAGCTTGGATTCCCAGTGTTGTGAGGCCACAGGGCTGCCAAGCCCATGGGGCTGCTATGAAGAGAGACACAGGTGCTCTGGAGCCAGGGAGAGAGAGTGAGAGCTCATCTTTGTTAGACTGATGGTGTTGTCTCAAGCTTGGGAAGGACCAGATGCTCTTTCAAACTAACCGGTTAATTTCCCCATCCTTCCTTCATGAGCTGGTGTGGGGCCCTCCTCCTACATCTTCTGGGGTTCTGAGTTCCTTATCCAATTGGAATCCTTTCCCCAGGCTAGGCTCTGCCCTTTATGATTGCCATCTTGGCTCCTGCTGTACATGCCTCACAGTACCATCCCTGTACCATCTTTTTCTTTTTTCTCTTTTTAAAATCCTCACATGAGGATAGGTGTTTATTGATTCTAGAGAGAGAGGAAGGTAGAGGTAGAGAGAGAAAAAGAAACATTGATGTGAGAAACATTGATCGGTTGCATCCATTACCTGCCCAGACAGGGGATCTAATCCACAACCTCTGCCCTGAGTAGGAACTGAACCCATGACACGTAGGTGCAAGGAGGACACTCTAACCAACTGAGCCACACCAGTGAGGGCCCCTGTACCATCTTGGTTTCTACTGAGCATGTGCCCAGTAGAGAAATTTCTCCTTTACTGTTCATTTCCTCACCCCCCTAGTCCGGGTGAGTGGACTGGTTATACCTTGGGGAGATTAGAAAGCTGGTCCAGGCTTCCTACATGAGGGAGGGGTGTTAATCCATTTGGTGGGGCAATGCTGCAGTCCCTGGGGTGTCCATGAATATTACACCTTTCTATTAAAGCATGCTTATCTGATTTAGCGCCTTAGTTTCTTAGACTTAATAATGACTGATTCCCTTTGCTCCCTTCTCTTTATTAATATCTAGCTACCTCGCTAACACTAAGGTCATGGCTTTTTCGTTTTATGCCCTTTTGGCTTACGAAAGGGTTCCTAGGAGCATTGAGCTTTAGGATAGCAGGGAACCTCTATTTCTTAGCCCGAGCCTGTGAGGAGGCAGGCTCTGAGGTGATCTGACAAAGGAAAGCCCCGAGACTCCCTCCCCTGGTGGGATATGGCTGTTCTTCCCTGTGTTTTTATTTTGGTTTTGCTTTTATTTTGCTTTTGAGCAAACTGTCATTCACTGTAGGCCTGGGAGGTGGGTTTCAGTCATCTGTCTTTTAGGCCAGCGGTTTTCAACCAGTGTGCTGCAAGAATGTTTAAAACATGCAATACCTGCCCTGACTGGTTTGGCTCAGTGGATAGAGCGTCGGCCTGCAGACTGAAGGGCCCCAGGTTCAATTCCAGCAAGGGCATGTACCTTGGTTGCGGGCACATCCCCAGTAGGGGGCGTGCAGGAGGCAGCTGATTGATGTTTCTCTCTCATCGATGATTCTATCCCCCTCCCTTCTCTGTAAAATCAATAAAATATATATATTTTTAAAAGAGTTTAAAAAAATGTAATACCTGACTATTTAGTCAGAGACACAGACCTCTTTTCCCTTAGATGGTCAAATAAAAAAATAACAACAACCAACACAATAGTTGTCCTGTGGGAAAGAATCAAAATTATACCTATTTTTTGTCAGATCAGCAAAAAATATATCTTTTGGTGTGCCACGTAATTTTAATTAATGTGTGCCATGGGGTGGAAATGGTTGAAAATCACTGTTCGAGGCTGAACCTTTCTAGCAGACTGCATATGGCCGACATGAAGTCACGCAGGTCCAACTGCACAGCACACTCCTGTTCACACCTCCAGCCTTAAAGAGAAAATTTTATTAAGTAGCTAATAGTCATTTTCTCATTTATCAGCTCGTACTCAATCTAGTGCCAGCTGGATGCTGTCCCGATAACAGCTATGGCCCTTAGCTTGCCAAGGCCCGAATGACCAATGGCTTGTTAATTGCTAAATCTCAGGATTGCTTTTCCATTTTTATTTTATATGGCCTCGCTGCAGCATGGGGGAATACTAAAAGGACATTTTCTCCCTTGTTTTTTTTTTTTTTTTGACAAGACTCTTTGCTAATTTCCTTCCCTCACACTCCATCCTCTCCATTCACTTGCTTGAATATCCCCACAGTTACAATCCTTTGATTTCATGAGGACCTCCAATCCCGTTCCCGGGATAGTGTGTATCTATATTTGTACCTTCTTGCCTGGTCCTCTAATTTCATCTTTGCTTTCCTGTTTTCCAACTCTTTCTTTCTTTCTTTCTTTCTTTCTTTCTTTCTTTCTTTCTTTCTTTCTTTCTTTCTTTCTTTCTTCCTTCCTTTCCTTCCTTCCTTCCTTCCTTCCTTCCTTCCTTCCTTCCTTCCTTCCTTCCTTTCTTCCTTCCTTCCTTTCTTTCTTTCTTTCTTTCTTTCTTTCTTTCTTTCTTTCTTTCTTTCTTTCTTTCTTCCTTTCTTTCTTTCCTTCCTTCCTTCCTTCCTTCCTTCCTTCCTTCCTTCCTTTCTTTCTTTCTTTCTTTCTTTCTTTCTTTCTTTCTTTCTTTCTTTCTTTCTTTCTTTCTTTCTTTTCTTTCTTTTCTTTCTTTCTTTCCTGCTGCACATTGTGTGAGAGTTCCCCAATGCTATTTCCTATAGTTCTCCTTACTTTCCCCTTTCTACTATATTATTTAAAAAATAATTTCCAGGGCCTCTGTTTGTAGCTCCCAATGTTTCTTTACTTGGCATCCTGTTCCTGTTTCATGGCTACAATTTTTTCTTATTTGAAAGCGGAGAAATAAGAAAACTTTTTTCTCCTTGTATGGTCTCTGTTTTTCCCTTCCTTTTTTTTTCTGGACTGTATTTATTTATACCTATTTTGGTTTTTCTATTTTACATGATACACTATCCTCAACTGTTTGGGAGCCTTGATTCTCAGCCCTTATTTCAGAGTCATCCTTGCAAAGCTCATTGGAAGCTCTGAGTATGTGGCTTGTGGACAGTGAGGGATCTGGCTGGGCCAGTGAGTGAGGAAATGGCTCATGTTGGTTTCCTTGGGTCTTTCCTTTTGGCACAGTCAGATGCCCTGAGAAGATTCCACTGGTCTCTTGCTTAGTGGGTGAAGAGCCAACTGCCATCCTTCTTGGAAATGAATAGAAAAATAGGATAGGAGTTGACAAGACCCAGCACCCATACATGCCTTAAGACCCCTGTTTTTAGTCTCCCGACTCCTGTCCTAACTCTACCTGACACCCACAGAGAGCTGCTCTGTGTTCTCCCAAAATACAGATCTCCAGTGTTGCATTTGCATGAGGGAAAGCCTGGCAACAAGCTACCTGGAGAGAGGATCTGAATGCTTCTTAAATTGGCTTTTAACCAATCCTCATTAACTTAGTTCCTTCCCTTCAAAGTGGCTTCTATGTGTCTCATTTCCCCGATTATTGAGTCTTTTGGAAATTCTGGTATAAATTGGGTTTGCTCAGCGTGTTCCCTCCTGCTTGTTTGGGATTCGGTTTTCTCGAGTGTCAAAAATATTTCACTCATTGTCCATTTGATTGACACCACTCACAATTCTGTTGCCGTTTTCTCCTACCTTCCCTTTCTTTGAAGGGTTGTGCTTTAAATACCTTCAGAGTTATTTGAGTGTAATTTCAGCAGGAAATAAAAGTAGCTGTAGGTGGCCAAGTTACCATCTTATCCCATCTTCTTTGATTTTTTATTCCCCTAAATTAGTATCACATACTCACAGAGCAGCACAGTTTCTGAGACTGTTCATTTCTGCAGATACCTTTGTTTAGTTCTTATACTTGAATGATGATGGCCCGGAAATAGCTTTCTTTGTTGTTCAAAAACTATTTTTCCTCATTACTTTCGAGATAATCTCCATTGTCTTATTGAAACCAAAGGTGCCAGTGGTAAATCTTATTTCCATCTCCTTCTCATTCCTTTGCAGGTCATCTTCTCAAAAATCTCTGTAAGCTATTATGATTTTCTTTATTCTTTAACGTTCTGAAATATCTCTATTTCTCAATTTGCTGGTAAATGTATGCTAAAACTTCCGAATCTATCTCCCATGTCTCCTGACTTTTCCTGCATCGGGAGGATAATTCCTCCCCTGGACGCTCCACCTCCCCAGTGGGATCCACGGCGATGTCCCCTCTCTTCCCGTCTTGAATATGTTAGCATTGGCTCTTCATGCAGGGACCCCAACTGGTACTTAATATCTCACGACACAAATCCTGCTTTATCATGCCCATATAGTAAAAATGCCTCTCTCTATTGATTTATGAATGGGCTCTCCTTCTAGTGTTGTTCTTCCTCAGATATTGATGTCTCATCTTGAATTTCTCCTTTCAGCTGTCTTAAAATGTTGATGATGGGAAAGTACAGGTAGTGAGTTAATGTGTTAGCAGCTGCTCGGTGGTAAGCTAATGCTCCTTTTCTCTTTCGTGTCACCTGACATGGCACTTCTCCTCTCTAGTCTCAGGCTCTGGTGGTACCTGAGGCAGGTGCAGGAAGAGGATGGAGGGCAAAGCCCAACTCCACAATTGTTCTTTCTGTTGTTCTCCGCCCAAACATTCACCCACCTCCTTACCTCTGCTTGTTATATCCACCATCTTAGAGCAATGATTTCACAATCACTCCCTTTAGTCCTCTCCTGATGAGTTTTGAGCTTGATATAATCCCATCTGTATCTCATTCTGAGAGATTCCTCATAACATCTAGTTCGTTGATGGCACCCCTGCTTATTTTTCATTACTATTATAGATCTTGTAATATATATTTTAAAATATATACTTTCCATACTTTTTTATGCCAGTTGCAAGTCCAGGGAGTTACCTTTGTTCTGACTAACAAACCGGCTATAAATGGTGGTAAGAGGACGAGTTCTGGTTCCCCAGCCTGGAAGTTCCCTGAACCCTTTCCTTGGAGGTTTTGCATAAGCATGATTGATTAATTCATTGGCCATTGGTGATTGATTCCACCTCTAGATCGTCTTCCTTCTCTGGAAATCAGGGGGTGGGACTGAAAGTCTCACCCCTCTATTCATGGTGGGTTCTCCCAGCAACCAGCCCTCATCCTTAGGCTCTTTCTAAAAGTCACCTCATTAACCCATGTGTGGCTTGTTATGAATAACAAGATACTCATTTCACCTTTATGGCTCTGAAATTCTACAGAAACTGAAAATGTAATCAACACATGGCTCAAGATGTCATCAATACAGTGAGCCCAGGTAGGGTAACAGGGCAATGTGCAATGGGATATTTCTTTTGAGGTGGTTCGGTTGTGCTTGAACAAACCACCGTGAACAAAATGGACAAAGATCTATCTATAAAGAGAGACCCAGGCAAAGAATTCCAGGTCTTCCCCCCCCCCGCCCTCCCCCCACCCCCACCCACGGGAGCACATTATGGGGAGGAAATAAAGATATGCGGATTTCAACCCAGGTTTTTTTTTATTAATTCCTCCTTATTCATTTATTTGCAATCGGGGGTAGGGAAGGAAATTAACTTTCCTGCGCGCTTGTAACCTAACCTGTAACAATGTGTGATTAGCTTCCGTCACCCCCAGAGTCTCTACAGAATCAGGTTATTGAATTAATTGATAGGATTAATTATCAAGTAAATATCTTACTCTCAGAAAGATTCCACTCTGAACTCAACTCTAATTGCTGATTCTGGCCTAATCTTGTTCTGCAAATGCAGTGCTCCTATTTTACCTCACAACCCTCCAGCACTTTTCTTCCCACCCAACCATTCTGTCTCAGAGTGAGGCCACGCCCATCTCTGAATTCCAGGTAGGTTCTTGGATAGCGGGGAAGACTCAGGACCTGAACTGCCATGCCAGAATCCATCAGGGGCCCAGAAGAGCAGGGAAGAGTTTTGCAGACCCCACTATTACCAAGAATGCTCTGGGTGACTTGGGGTATTAGGAACACTGGACCACTCCTTCTTTCTTAAAAAAAAATATATTTCTTTTTATTCCAGAGAGGAAAGGAGAAGGAGAGAGAAATAGAAACATCAACGATCAGAGAGA
>NW_005871563.1:28421-31220 GCF_000147115.1 Myotis lucifugus | reverse complement strand
CCCTACGCTCTCCCCTTTACCTGCAAAGCCTCTCTATTTGGTTCTGTAGCTCCTTCTACCAAATGTGTGCCAAGGATGCCTAAGCAGTTAGTACCTGGAGTGCTGAGCTTCTGATATGGACCAAGCACATGGCCATGGCCACTGACCTTTAAAAACAGAGAAGAGAAAGCTGGTAATTCTGAATCTGAGACTTTATTCTCTCTCTCTCTCTCTCTCTCTCTCTCTCTCTCTCTCTCTCACTCACACACACACACACACACACATAATGCCATAGTTAAGACTATAATCAGGGTTGGCATCCAAAAAGGGGAATAGTAAGTGTCCTTGTCCCTGGCTCATGGAGGCCATATTATTAAATTAATGTGCAGGCGAGGGGATCATGAACCCCAGGTGACTAGCAGTCCCCAGAAAGGACAGTTATTGAACTGGAGTGTTTGGAAGAAGGGGCTGTGATGGTAATCCTCACATCACCCCGATCAGGCTGCGGGGCAGTATTAGCTTTGTAAACGTCCTCTGAGATGCTGAATAAAAGCTGTGAGATAAGTAGCAATTATCAAAATAATAGTGCCTCCTGGATGGGATGCATCTCCTGTATTCGAGTTGTTTAATAACATCTTTACCATGTCTCTCCAGCGCACAGAGTCTGCAATTCCCAAATTAGCCATTGAGGGTTTAAAAGAGTTTTCCTGGCCACCTTCATATCCCTTTATTAGTGCGCTGGACAGATTATTCTTTTGTCCTGTCCATTTTGTAGAAAGAAAATGCTCTGCCGTGTATGGCTAAGAGACCGATTTGCTCCATGAGGTAAAATTACCTAAGGCAGCGATTTTCAACCTTTTTCATCTCCTGGAGCATGTAAACTAATGACTGAAGTTCTGTTTCACACCAAAAATAAATATAGCTTTTGCTGATCAGACAAAAAAAATGGGTATAATTTTGATTTATTCCCACCGGAAGGTGATTGTTGCGTTGGCTGTTGTCATTTTTTTATCTGACAATCTTAGAGAAAAGAGGTCAGTGCCCCTGACTAAATAGTCAGGTATTGCCTATCTTCAAGTTTTTGGTGGCACACCGGTTGAAAATCGCTGACCTAAGGTATGCTTCTGCCCTGCACGGGGTACCCTTCCTAGGATATTGATTTCCAGTGTTCCTAACAGCACAGTCCACTTGGGGAATGTTCCAGAAGGCTGTGGGAAAGAGACACCCAGGGGAAAAGACCCTTCTTTGCCTCCCACCCCACAGTGAGAATCAGGATTCTTTGTTTCAATTACATATATTACTGATTGCTTCAGCAACCCTAACTTTGTGATTAAATATTGATAGAGTTCTTTTAGTTCGGGCTTCTGTCTTGCACTACCTTTGCTACTCTTTGTGTTGTCTCTAGGGAAAGGGTGCACCTTAAGTTCTCCAACAAATTTATATAAATGAAGCTAGATCCTTAATATTTTGTTCCTTCAAAGAAATTAAGACATCCTTATGACTACTGCCCCTTATAAGTATCCTTCTTGTCTACTGTGGGGTAGGAAAATTTTTCCTTTCATTCCTTCTAGTTTCCTTGGCTGGCCTAATTATTAAGTTGACATAAGATAGATTAACAGTAGAAAAACAGCCCTAACCGGTTTGCCTCAGTGGATAGAGCATAAGCCCACAGACTGAAGGGTCCTGGATTTGATTCTGGTCAAGGGTATGTACCTTGGTTGTGGGCTCGATCCTCAGTAGGGGTATTACTGGAGGCAGGTGATCAATGTTTCTTTCTCATCAATGTTTCTAACGATCTCCCTCCCTCTCTGTAAAAATCAATAAAATACATTTTTTAAAAAGTAGAAAAACAAATTTAATTTTACATATACAAGAGCCCATAGAAAAATGAAACTCAAAGAAGTGACCAGAACAGACAACGTTATGCCTTTTAGACAAAGAATCCATACATTTGCAAAGAATGGACAAGACGAAGGGGACTGGGCTGGGGTAGTGAATTAGTGAGGAAGCAACAGGGTTTGTGTATACAGCCTTCTGGGCTCTGCATTCTCCATCTCTGGTGACAAGGATGTCTCTTTATCCCTTAGTACAGGAGGGCACCTTTCACAGGGGAAATTGATTTTCTGCTTTCAGGGGACAAAGGCAGATCAGGATGTCCTTGCACTGGCTGTTTCTTAAGTAACTTTAATTCAAAATAATCATTATGTAGCCCTGGCCGGATGGCCTGGTTGGTTGGAGTGCAGTCCCAAACACCAAAAGGTTGTGGGTTTGATTCCTGGTCAGGGCACATGCCTAGGTTATGGGTTTGATCCCTGGTTGGAGCAGGTAAAGGGAGATAACCCATCAATGTATCTCTCACATTGATGTTTCTCTCCCTCTCTCTCCTTCCCTCCCTCTAAAATCAATAAACATAAACTCAGATGAGGATTAAAAAAATCAAAATGCCGAAGTAGCATATTTCGGGATGACATAGTCTAGCCCCCTCACTACTATGCTAACCAGGTCTGTGTTTCAGGTGAACTTCTCCGTGGCAGAGTCTCATTTTACCTGCCTTGGTACCTTATCTTCGTGTGCCAGCACAGTCCCTGGCACATGACAGATGTCAGTAAAACCTTAGTTAATTTAAGTCAATGGGGAATATCCGGCACCTCTCTTTTTTCTCTTTTGTCATTGAGAAAATTTTACATGTTATTCAGACAGAGATTCCACCTCATGTGGATCAAGGCCAGTTCAGTACGCCCCTCTGTTAGACATGAGGTAAGTGACTTTTCCAGATTTCATAGAAATGCTACGTGGGGGTGCCTGGGAGAGAACCCAGAT
>NW_005871563.1:9215-10108 GCF_000147115.1 Myotis lucifugus | reverse complement strand
CATCCTCACTGTTGTTTTGTTTCTTTTGCAGATATCACACAGCTCCCTTAATGGAGCGTGCACTATATGCAGAGAGTTGATAAACCTAATGACCAGGAAAAGCGCTGTTGGCTTTCTTGACTTTGGACTGACTTCCAGAGCCTAGAGCCTGAAGAAAGTCAGGCAGAGTGTAGCTGGATCTTCAACATAATTTGGCCAGCAGTTTCCCGCCCACCCCTTCCTTCCATTCTAGAGGATACTGTCCAGTGGCTAAGGACAGGGTTGTTGTCGCCTTAAGGAGTTAAGGAGAATGGTCAAGAGAAACAGAGACCTCAGTAGGGGATGATATCGCACTAGACAGGAGCGAGACTAGGCATTCTAGGCCTCCGGGGCTTACCTGTGGAGATGTGAAGAGTAGTTACTCCCTAAAAGAATTTGTACTTATTGTACTATCTGATGCCAAGAATAGAAGTGTGTGGCGGGCGGGCGGGCGGGGGCGGGGGGGGGGGGAGAGGTAGAGGAGGGGGGCGTAAAGGATGATGTTTGCCTACCATTTCAGCCAATTCAGTTTCCCATGGAGCAGGATCAGCTGAGAAAATCCTGCAAAGCATAGTGAAAGCATTATCAGTGATTCTCAACCTGTGGGTCGCGACCCCTTTGGCAGTCGAACACACCTTTCACAGGGGTCGCCTAAGACCATCCTGCATATCAGATATTTACATTACGATTTCATAACAGTAGCAACATTACAGTTATGAAGTAGCAACGAAATAATTTTATGGGTTGGGTCACAACATGAGGGAACTGTATTTAAAGGGCCAGAAGGGTTGAGAACCACTGCATTAGATGGACTTTGGAACATGGCTAAAATTCGGACCCTGCTTCCTACTGGTGTGGCTTTAAGCAAATTATTG
>NW_005871563.1:0-8636 GCF_000147115.1 Myotis lucifugus | reverse complement strand
CATTGCCCTCTGATTGTTTATTTCAGTATGGAAACATTTAAGATAAGTAGAATGCTTTTGGGGAGGACTAGAAGGCTTTATTGGAGGGGCTGTATCATCAAAAGATAATGTGGTGGTCAAGACCAAGGTCAGCCCAACCAAAGACAGTACTTTCACTAAACTGAAACTCTAGTAAACTGGCCTGTCACTACTGAAAGCAGCTACTCATTCATATGAGTCATCAGATTATTAAAAAGAAGACAACAAACTTTCATATTCCATTGGTAGACGAAGAAGTACCATAAAAAAGATAGATGTCCTTGAGAAATAACTGGGCAATAGCTCTGGGTCATTAAGGGAGGCTAAGAGAGGGGTAGGCGGAGTAAGGAAGAGGTAGGTGGTTTTCATCATTTGTGACTCAGGTGGTGAAGCTCTGTGGAGGGAAGCAGGGGACCCATCTGGGGTCTTGGGCTTCGTGTAGGAGCACCATTGTTTTATGAAGAAATAAACACACCTGTGCTCTGACTCTGCCAGCAACGCCAATCTGTTCCGCATTTTAAACTCAACTCAATTAGAAAATCAACGGGTCCCTCTGGACGAGAAACGTGTCGGGACCACAACCCCCTTCTCCAAATTAGGATCAACAATCCAATACCAGTGCCCGAGCTAGAGCCTTTGTCAAATATATGTGGCTGCACAGCTTGCCAGCCTGGATTTCGGCCTCAGAATCTCTGCCTGGTTCCCGTCTCATCCCACGGACCAATACAAACCCAAAATGTGTTAATAAAGACGTCTAGCTATTTTGAATAGTGTTACCTTGGAAAGTCTGGAAAAAAACAAACAAAACAGGGAGAAAATCACTTTGTGGATATTTTATGTAAAAATAAAACAAAAGCAGAAGAAAAAAGACGAGCCCACAGTGTCATTTTCTGGGCTTTTTTCAATGGAGTATGAAAAGGCTATTGTGCGTGTGTGTGGGTGTGCGTGTGTGAAGGACAGTGCGCTTGATGGTAGTGGTGTCTGGGCCCAGAATTATGTACCAATAGCCTGTGTTCATTCCAGCTTTCAGTTAGGAGAAGCTCAAGATTTTGAAATTAGTACTTCAATAAGTTGCATAAGGCAACTTAATACTGTTTATGTGATTGTTGTCTCAATGTAACATAGATTTTTTTTTTTAAGGTTAAGGTCTAGTGATGTATCCCTAGTGCTCCTTACAGAGCCTGGAGTACTGTAGATCACCAATACATGATTATTGATTGAGTAAAAATGATGGGACGGTGGAGAGAGAGATAAAGGGAGAAAACATCCATACCTACAATCGAATACTCCATAAAGTTTATTTGTACTTTCAGGAGCAGTATCTGGTGGACACTTATTCCTACGCTGCACGATCCAAGGCAATAGTTGAAAGCCTGCAGTGCTAGTGGTGACATGCAGCCTGAGTTTCACTAGGATAGTCTTTGCAGACCCTCCTGAGAATAACACCCTCTCTCCCGCCCCCATCCCCGTCCCCCCCACCCCCCACACACACACTCCCAACTCTTAGTTTTGCAAGATTCAGAATGTGAATTAACCATCCTCCTTCTGTCAATCTGAACCTTTCAAATTTCCACTGATCTTTCTGGCCAGGACTGTCACCACCAGGGTATATAGTTCTATGTTTCCTTCTGCAAAAGGCTTATGGATTCCAGAATGTAGAATTTCCCATTGTAATGTGCATTCAGAGAGAAAAATGACCCCATTCTTTATTGTGTAAACCAAGGAGGTGACTCCAGAGATGGATGTTTCACTCCAGGTTGTGGGAGGACAGAATTAAGATCTGTCTATGTCGTTTAGCATATTGGCTGTTATTGGCTTATCAGTTGCAGCCTGGTCAGATATAGCTCCAAGTGCCTACTCACACTGTTTTTAGAATCAGAAAGTCAAAGGGTGTGCGGTTGAGGTCAACCTTCCTCATCAGCCAAGTTGTTTTTGTTTTATCACGAGTTGTCCAACACGGTAACCACTAACCATATATGGCTACTACAATTTAAGTGTAAAATTAGGTCAAATTAACATTTTAATTTTTTAGTTATATCAGCCACATTTCTTAAGTACTTGGTAGCCACATGTGGCTAGTGGCTGCTATAGAGAAGATAGCAGAAAGAACATCTTTATCGTCGTGGAAACTTTGATTGCAGAGTACTGTAGAACTCATGTCACAGAAAATTTGCAAGGAAGTATTTTTGGGAGGCACCATAAGTTGTGTGTACCTGTGTGTGTGTGTTGAACTTGGAAATAAGAAACAATTATTTTGATTATTTTGCTATTGGTAGGTGATGTTTCATGGTGTTTGAGACTTCTTACCAATGGCGCATAAATGACAGACTACCCAACACGAAGGGTAGAGAACTGTCCTCAAATAAAATCATGCATCATGCTTACTATTTTTTTTTCTTTCAGATCACTCTGCTTTTTTTTTTTTTGCTTTTTTCATTCTGTTCATTCTTGGGCTTGAGACTGAAATTCCTTAGATCTTAACTTTGCTGTCCACTCTAATAGAAACAGAAATGGTAGGTCATAGCAGACATAGATGGGGCTGTATCTTATGTATGGGTAAAACTCTGATGGGGTCACGTGGCCAAATGCCTACCTAGAACCAAAACACCAGATAAATGTTTAGCTATAGAGTCAACTCATAAGTACCCAAGAGTTGCTATTTCTTATTTTCTTTCCTGTTTCCCTTTACTTCCTTTTTCCTCCCCCCTTCTCCCACCCCAATCTTTCTCCTCGCACTTCTAAACATATATTTACTGAGTGTTCATGAGATTAGAGAAGGAGGAGCTTACAGTCAGGAAAACGGATTACAAAATTAATTATTCAAGACCATTTTGATAAGTGCAATAAAGGAGGAAGGCAGGATGATAAGCCAACAAAAAGCCTTCATAACATGAGACTTGACCTGGCCTGGAAGGTAAGAGATAGGGAAATGATGAATAGTGACATTCTATTTACACTTCATTAATTAATTCTTCTTACATGACAGGCTAGGTAATATGTGCTGTGCAAATGTGACATTTTGGACATTTCTTTCATGGTGGCTAAGCCTCTCTGAGCCTGCTGGCCAAAATCTCAAGGCCGGCCTCATGAAGCTGTTCTCGGAGAAAGAGTTAAGAATTACTGCAGGTGAGAAGAACGGGAGACAGCTGGGAATGGATGAGGAGTGCGGGGGTGCTACTGTGAGCAATTTTCTATAACACAAAAATAAATTTGTTCTACCGAGGGCTCAGGAGGGGAAAGGTGAGGGCACACACATATTTCTTTGTTGGCATTTATGTTTTCTTGGCAGCTTTGTTACTCTGGACCCATCAATGTCAACTCATTGATCCCGACTTAGCTTGTTGGCTCTCTCCACTGGATTAAAAAAAAGGGTTGCTCCGGTATATGGGCTCCCAGGAGAAAATAGATTCAGCCATCCCATCACGGCCAGCCTGCCTTGGCCTCTGTGGTTACATCATGAGCTGTGCTTTTTTTCTCTATTCATCTCTTTTGTCTTTCTCTAGTATTGCTCTTTTTATCACAGAATCTATGCCTTTCATCTCCATTCTGCTCAGGTACTGACTGGTGATAAGGTATGGGATGTATGAGATGTTAATTGCTGATGCCTATAAATTCGGTTGGATTGCTTTTTAAAGCTTTCAGGGTCTTCCTTTGATGGCCTTTAAGAAATATGATAATGTGTTAAAATATATGTGACATGGTGTGTGTGTACGCGCGCGCACGCATATGGTTAGTCTTTTCTCAAATGTGCTCATGCAGTGTTACTTTTAGAATGCAGTTGTCTCCTCAAAGTGGCTATCAAGGGAATTAGGACTCAAATTAAGGATTATTAAAAAGACATTCACACTGAAATATGTTATTACTGCAAAAGCTGTTCTTGCTTTAGCAAAATGAAGTTAGTGAAACAACTGGCATTTACAGATGAGGCTCTAAATCAAAATTCTGCAAAGCAGCCCTGTTTTTCCACTCCAATGGCATCCTCTTCTCTACAATTCTGTCACCAGGAAGTTTGGCAGGCTCCCCACGTTAGAGAGTGCCAGGCAGGCTTAGAAATCAGTAGACTGCTTGGCTACTGCTGCCTGCTTTGCCTCAAACGCTGGCTATTTCTTTATTGGCTTTTGGGAAATTGGCTCAGCAGGCACTTCAGCCTCTGGACACTCCACTTGGGAATCTAGCATTATTGCAATCTGTCCAGGCAGCTATTTGATTGGTGCTGTGCTATATGTTGGCATTACTACAAGAAAAAGACACATACCTGCTCTTCAACAGCAACATTTTTGCAGCTTTTTCTAAACTCGGCCTTCCTCTTATATATTTAAATATATGACTCCCAATGGGTAATCGAGCCTGCAACCTGGGCATGTGCTCTGGCCAGGAATCGAACTTTGAACTCCTGGTTCATAGGTCAATGTTCAACCGCTGAGCCAAACCAGCCGGGCTCCTCTTGTATTCTTTAACGCATTTTTTGGGGTCAAATACGACTGGATCTGATCCTGATCCTTGATTCCTCTTGAAAGCAATCTCACAAACCAACCAGACTTACCATAACACCTACTGTTAATCTCCTTAATAGTTCTTGAGTCCGCCCTCTCCTCTAGTGTTCTTCGCCTTCTTCATCCTTGGTCTACATCACACTGTCACTATTTGTTGCCTATGCAATTTCATTGATGTCCTAACTGGTCGCACTGTTGTCACTCTCCCCAGTCTGCTTCTCAGAATCCATCCACCACAAATTGGAAGGGATGCAAATCTCACCATATCACGTCTTTTACCAAAATTCCATCCATAGTTTTATGGTGGACATAGAATTAAGTTTGAACACGTTAACTTGGCATTAAAAAGACCTTTGCTTAATTTATCAAGCCCTATCTGATTTCATGATTGCTCTGAAATATATGTAGGTTTTCTATGGAATATTCCACCATAACATGACTCTCTCTCTCTCTCTCTCTCTCTCTCTTTCTCTCTCTTCCTCTCCATCTAGTATGGTTCACTGTGACTAACTTCTTTTACTTAGCATGTAGTTTTCAATGTTTATTCATGTTGAAGCAAATGCCATATCTCATTTATTTTGATTTCTTTAAAATTTTGAACATTATACTGAATTGATATACAGCATTTGGTTTATTCATTCATCAGTTGGTTATTTTGGTTGTTTTCAGTATTTGGATATAATGAACAATTCTTCTGTAAATATTCTTATGTACATTTTATGGGGACATATGTTTTTATCTGCCCTGGGTGAACACCTAGAAGTAGAACTACTGGGTCCTATAACAACTACATATTTAATTTTTTGAGGAACTCCTGGACTGGTTTCCACAGTGGCTGCCCCATTTCACATTGCCACTAGCAGTGTACAAGGGTTCAATTTTCCACACCCTAACAGAGCTTTTGATTATACTTTTGATTATAAAATAAGTAGCAAAGTGGTATTTCATGATGGTTTTAATTTACATTTCCAAGGTGGCAAATGATGTTGATCATCTTTTCATGTGTTTATTGGCTATTTGCATATCTTTGTAGAATATCTATTCATGTCTTTTGCCCTTTTTCAATTGAGTTGCCTTTTTATTATTGGATTGTAAAAGTTCTTCATTTATTCTAGATACTGTGCCCTTATTAGATATATGATTCACAAATATTTTCTCTCATTCTGTGGATTGTCTTCACTTTATTGATAATATACTTTTTTTATTGTTCACACTATTACATATGTCCCTACCTTCCCTCCCTTTGCCCACTTCCACCCAACCTGCACTCCCCTTCCCTTAGACCAGTGGTTGGCAAACTCATTAGTCAACAGAGCCAAATATCCTGCATGGATCCTCCTCCTTAGGAGCAAGCTAGAGTGCGGCTGATCAGGGCCTCATTATTTTCAGCTGGCCAGGCCTCGACGCCATCAGTGGGGCTGGGCTGAGAGGGAGTTACTGACCTCTCACCTATATTTACCCGGAAGTTAGCCTCTGGGATGTGAGGCTGTGGTCGATGAGCACTGCCTGTGGCCTGTCCCTCCTGGGAAGGAAGTTCCGCCCTGGATTGGAATGGTAGGCAAGTGAGCTCCATCTTCTTGGCCACTTCCACATAGAGAGGGCCTTCCATGGTCCTCAGCTGGGCTGCGCAGAAGACTGAACAAGGTATAGCTCAGGTGCCACTAATTGTCACTGTTCTCACCCAATGCAGTAGATTTGCTTAAATAAATGTTTCCATATTTGTTGCCTGACGTTATGATAATTTCCAGAGGCTTTAAGTGTTATTTGCAAATAATTTAAAGAAATTATGGTTGTTCCATGGGGGAGTACCCCCTCAAAGCTCCTCAAACCACTATTGTTTGACAATGTGCTTTTGATTGAGTGTGTGTTGTGTGTGTGTTGCAGGGTGCACTGTTGGACGCTATTATTTCTAGGATTTCTTTTTACATGTGGTAAATGATACCCCTGGTGAGTTACAGTACTGATATAAATTTTCCTTTTTAAAGGTAAATTAATTTAAACTACAAGTTTCTATTTTTTTTTTAAAAAAAGGGGCTTAGTAATAATAAAAATCACAGCCCTTACCAGGTAGAGAACATCAATATACCTTGTTAAATTGGGGAAATAAAAAAATAAAGAAATAAAAATAAATGAGCAGTTCTAACAGGAAATATCTTTTCAGCTCTGACTCTAAACAGGGACAAGTAGTAGCCACAGCACTTTTAGGTATCACCACCACTCATACTCACTTCTAGCACCCAGAGCTTGGTTGCTAATATTCCCCCCCTGGAAAACAACCAGGACTCCCAAGAAACAAACTCAGTGTAGTTCCAGAGAAGACTATTATTGACAGAAAGCAAGGACATTTTTAAGACTGTCAAGGGCAGGAATAAAAAACAAAGGGGGTCTACTGGGAAAGTCATCATTTGAATATTAAAGGAGATAATAGTTATGAATAATTACAAAAGTTTTTTAAAAGTTAGAAAGTTTTCATACAAAAGAATGATACAATTAAGAAATATTTTAATATTACTGGTTTAATTAGTGGATAAGCATTTTTACATGTGCGTCTTTTATCTATTCTTTTAAGTACATACTTGTAACGCAGCGATATTTGCTTCCTTATATCTGTGTAAATAGAATTTGGTAAATATAGCCTACTTGGAGTAAGTTGGGTAGTTTTAGACAAATCAGAAGCTGATCCAACAATTCATTAAAACCTCATCTGTAAAACTGATCATACATATCCTAGTGGCTTATCAGTTAGAAAAGGGTCTATTGGTCAGTAACTACGAATTATCACTTACTACCAAGTTTGTTTCAAGATATTACATGTCAAATAACCTATGCCCTAAAAAGAGTCTAATTGTACAATGGATTTTACATGTCCAAGGACACACTGACCCCCAACTGACATTTCTAATTAGAATAAGATACTTGTAAAGCCTACATTCATTTGTAATAATGATAACAAAGTTAGTAAATGTGTTATGATGCCTAATAATGTCAAATAAATATAATACAGTAGCAAGACAGCCAGACAATACTAAGAAAACAAGATTCCAATAATATTATATAAAAAGGTCCCAATTGGCAAAATACTTAAAGATAAATGAAAGACATGGGCCCCAAAGCATCTATATATATAAAAGCCTAAGCAATCATTCCACCATTCGACCGTTTGACCAGTAGCTATGACATGCACTGACCACCAGGGGGCAGCACTCTGACTGGTAGGTTAGCTTGCTGCTGGGGTCCGGCTGATCGGGACTGGGCTAGATGGGCTGGACATGCCCTGGAGCCCTCCGTTGTCTCTCCCCTGCCAGCTAACCTCCCATGGTCCCTCCCCTGGTCCCTCCCTGGCTGGCTGTTCCTGATCACCCTGATCAGGACTGTGCTAGATGGGCCAGAATGCCCTGGACCCCTCCCACGGTTCCTCCCTGGCCCTGATCCTTCATCATTGCGAGGGACCCCACTGGTGCACGAATTCGTGCACTGGGCCTCTAGTTATCATTATAAGTAGTGAAGATAAGACATGGAAAGGAAGCTCAATCTTGAGTCACATTTGAACAAAGCAGCTTCACATTGATACCATTGTCATTAGCTAGTTATGAATAATAGGAAAGGAGCAAAAGGAGGGCAGACATCATAAGCATGTCACTCAGGCAGCTTCACCAGGAATCCTCAAATTCACACGCTCCAGGGAACACCAGCCCATTCCCTGCAGATCACTGGAGGAAGGGATCCAACAAAGGGGAGATAGACGCATGTGCAGTGAAGTTAGGGTGACATCGGGATGGTACTTGCCTATCAGTCAAACCTGGGACAGAGATGGTTGGCCAGAATGGGCATGGCCACTGCAAGCCTCCTTATATGGGAGATACATAATCCCCCAAACAATGGAGCTCTCTCTTGTGCTCTTGTACTCTTGGCTCACTCTAGGCTGTCTTGCATTTGCCCATGTTTCCTCCATAGCCACGTGGTCCTACAGGCCCCACATGCAATGGACTGATATATTGAGTGGGGAAGAGAAACTGTACTAGCTTGATGCTGGATTGGACTGTGCAGACGTGGGAAAGAAATTCTGGACCCTGGCTCTGAATTTAGTTCTACTGAAGCCCAGCTACACTTCTCTATAACTGGACA
>NW_005871562.1:579009-592368 GCF_000147115.1 Myotis lucifugus | reverse complement strand
TGCCGGATCCCCAGTAGGGGGAGTGCAGGAGGCAGCCAATGGACGTTTCTCTCGCAACGATATTTCAATCTCTCTATCCCTCTCCCTTCCTCTCTCTCTAAAAATCAATACAAACATATTTTTTAAAAATGTGCTAGAAAAGGAAATGAACACAGGCCCGTGTTGCAATGGCAAACAAAGCATCTGACATCTGAAGGCATCTTCCCTCCGGAGCCTCCACAGCGTGAGGAAGGGACGGGACAAAAGGCAGCACCAAAGCTAACTCATTCGGTAGCACATCGCGGCCTTTTCAAGAAGGTTTCTCTGTTATCACACACTTGCAGGAAAAACCATAATAAAGAACATGTGTCTCAAACAACTTGCAAACGAATAAGCAGATGGAATGAAAGCTTTACTTGGATGAAGCTCTGCTGCACCAGGAAGGGGCGGCCTGCAGCTCACCTGCAGTGCTTGCCCACGTTGAACGCGCCCACTCTGGGTCCCTGCTGTGTGCTCCACACCTCCAAAATCCCCCTCCTCGGCGCGTAGATCACGAGGAACTGAGCCACTCGACTGGGGCCCTGGGGACTCCCAAAGGGGGAGGGGTCCCCCTTTTCTGGGACTCTTTCGTGGAGGTCCTCTACCACCTGGACCCAACCAATCTGGGCGTCCCGATACCCTGAAGACAGGAGAAAGGGATGCTAATTGGTAAATTAATGTAAGTTTAACAGTAGCCTTCTCAAGCACTATGGGATTTTTTGGGGGTGGGGAAGGAATTTAAGAAAAGCTGTAAAACTTTGTTATTTTTAAATTATGAAATATCTTAAACAGAAACTATTAATAATTATAATAAATATAGAATCAACCATGAAGTCTTATTAAATCTTGTATTTTGCTCAGTTTGCTTCAGATCGCTTTTTTTTTTTTTAAATATATTTTATTGATTTTTTACAGAGAGGAAGGGAGAGGGATAGAGAGTTAGAAACATCGATCAGCTGCTTCCTGCACACTCCCTGCTGGGGATGTGCCCACGACCAAGGTACATGCCCTTGACCGGAATCGAACCCGGGACCCTTGAGTCTGCAGGCTGACGCTCCATCCACTGAGCCAAACCGGTTAGGGCAAGATCGCTTTTTTTCTTTAAGAAGAAAACAGGTGTCATTGAAGCCTCGTGAGCCTCCCATCTGATTCCCTTCTCTCCCTCTCTTTAAAAACTCTCTCCCTTTAAAACACTCTGGGAGATGATCAGGTTGGGTTTTGAAACAACAGTCCATTTAAACTTTAAGGAAGAGATCAAACTGATTTCCTGTTACTCAAGTTCCTTGGTGGTGGGCAGATGGAGGGAAAGTGTGGGCCGCAGAGTGAAGGGAGGTGGCCGCTCTCACAGGCCATCGATGCCTCTCTTCCCAGCACAGGGAGGAGAACTGACTGCACTGGTGGCCGAAAGGTGAGCAGCAAGGCGAGCAACAAGCCCGTCACAGGGGATCTGGGCCAGCTGGCACGCCTGCGCCTTCCAGGTTCGGGGCAAGTCTTGCTGAGAACACAGCCTTGATGTTGCTTCAGAAGACGAACATCACGGAGGAATGATGTGTCTGCAGCACAGAATCCTACTTCTGCAGACACTGAGGCATGTGGCCGGTGAGCGCTATAGGAATTCGTCGGCAAGAAGGTGAGAATGGACTCCATCCGGTCCAGAGTAGTTTAATGTCCTCAAGTCCATTATGCCAAGTGCAGACCAGATTGCACCATAACTGTGGTTTCCAACCTGTGCTCACATGCTATCATTACGGGTGATTCCCAACGATGCAGTCTCCACTTCTTCCTTCATCAAAGACTTTTTATTCTGTTCAGGTCGACAATGTAACTTCATATTTTCAAGCCTTCCTAACAGTTAGGTAAGACCATGTGACTAACTTCTGGCGAATATCTTATCAAAAAAGGTTGGAGGGCTTCAGGAAGTATCTTCAAAGTAGACTGACTCCTTTCTCCTTCTTCCATCATGGGATACAGACAAGAGGGCTGGAGCTCCAGCAGCCTTTTGCACCATGAGAGGACCTCGAGTGGGGAAGCTACATGGAAGGACACTGGGTTCCTGAGGACACTGTGGTGATTTCATATCAATCCTGTACTTGGGTCTGATATTAGCAGCCAAATGCAACTCCCAATTGACACAGTTACCAATAACGTTAAGTGAATTGGCCCAAGCATATGGATAGAGAAATCAAGTCAGCCAAGATGGATTTTGCCCGGTTTTGCTTCTTAAATCTGAAAGACTCGGCATTCTAGCTTTGGGGAGAACATCTGACTCAAACATGGCCTTGTGAAATGGAATAAATGTAGCCGGTGCAAAAAAACTGAGTTCAGGAATTGACAATGACAGAGAGAATTGAAAAGTACATAAAAAAGAGGTTAGACGGGCCTATGAGTTTATCAAACTTAAAGACATATCAACTGGATTTCTGGATCAAGTGTTGCCAATCCCAGGTCATGTTTAAAAAAAAAAAAAAAAAGCTTAAAGAATTAGACAGATCAACCAGAAGCTAAAGAATGATCATGTTGCTCAACTATTGGGGTAAAAAACAAATGAAGCTTTTTTCCTGGATGTTTGTAAGGACGTACCTTTCCACATGCGTATTGCGATTCCTCTGGTTACATCCAATAGAATAACTCTGCCAAAATCATCCGTTACTGCTGCCAGAGAATTACAGGGAGACAGACAAATGCTCTCACCATGGCGTCTAGAATCTGGAAGCCCAAATCTGAAATGTAAAAGAAAACAAAAAGCTCAAATCACAGTCCAATCTGGAGATATATACCACAATCATGAAATGTGTAAATGACATAGGCTGAATCTACTTTTACATAAAGAAATACGAACCTTGTATGGACTAATAATTAATTACCTACATATGACAGTTTGCACTATAAGAAGTTTCCTCCATTATAAAATAAAAATATCTATTTATTTTATAGGTTTTCTATGTAAATACCCACGACCTTATTCTTCAGAGAACATCAAGTGCATCATAACCATCTCTCCTTGATTAAGCGGTATGTCATGGAAAACAATACCCTCACAACCAGCAAAATTTTAGAAAACTTGGCTCCTACACAGGCATTTACTGTCTGTTCTAAGTTCTTATTCCTAACCTGTTTTCTCTTTGCTAGGTATCACATCTTGCTGATACCAATGTTAATTAGCTTGAAGGGAGAACTTCCCTTCTAAATATTTCTCTCTAAGCTGCTACTGGTCTGTAACCAATCGCACTAGAGCTGTAAGTACAGTAAGAGTAAAGGGTACTGAGAAAGGACCAGGAGAGCTCACTTTGATGACAGTCCCTGAGACAAAGGGCTCAAATCGCTACATCTGTTAGGGACGCATATGGCCATTTGGCTTAATTCCTGATTCCTGAATGAATTTAAAAATGTGGCATATTTTAAAATAAGATGAAATAACCTTAGGAGAGAAACTTCAAGAAGTTTTGATAACATAATTGGTTGTATCTCTTTAGGTGAAGATTATCTAAAAGGGGGAAGGGAGTGTTTCTACTTCCCTTCATGGTGGTACTTTATATTAGGTAATAAAAAATAATTTTAAAACAAAATCTAGCAAAAACCACCTCTTCTCCCCCACCCCCAACCTGACAGCACTAAGGATGGAGGTAAGCAAAGAGGCAAAGCCGGCATTCTGAAGAGGGCCTGAATGCAGGGGGCTCCTGTTTTCATTTTATTTTTATTTTTTTAAAGAAATTACTAAGGTGGTTTTTTAAAAATATTTTTATAGCTTACTGACAAACCAAACTATTTTTAAAAAGAAAATCATCAGCTATCACACAGTTAATGTTCCTGCGACTTAGAAGCTAAGCTTTTGGTGTCTGTAAAACAAAAACAACACACACACACAAATACATACTGAGCCCCTGTGATGTCACAGGGAGACAGCAGTGAATGAAACAGGCAAGAACTGCTGTCCTCATGGAGTTTACATTCTACTGGAAAACTCATCCCATACCAGTGACTTTTAGAGGCTCCAAAGACTCATGAGATTAACAAATCCCCTAAGCTCATCGAAAGACCCTAAATCCCACAGAACGTTTCCAAAACCACCCCAGTTTGAGAAGAGCATGGCCGACTTGCCTTACAGCTAATGGGGTGGCTGGCTCCATCTTCGGCTTTTGCTTTTGGACAGCTTCTTCCTCGTGCCTACTCTTCCAACCAAGCCAACCACTGGAAAGAGAGCGTGAGAATAAAACCGGGGCTCGCAGAGCGTCCAAGTGCAGACTATCACATTAGAAGCCCAAACCAAGCTAGACAAAGTAGAGACGGCTTAATGTAATTGTTATGCGATTACCTGGCGGCATTAAACAGAGCAGAAGTGAGTTTGCTGGCAACAGCGAGGGCAACGTGAGAGAGCAACGGCTGTGTGCTTCCCTGGAAGACAGAACACATGCCCGCTGACAAAGGAACAGGGTAGCTTTCTAAGCCTTCCTAAAGGAGGCCTGCGTTATAAAGTCTGAAAAAGCTGTAAAGCCTGGATAGCAAGAACCTATGCAGCTCCTTAAGGGGAGAATAGTCACTTTATTCCAGGAGGTAGCAATATCATCAAAGTGTCAACGTCAAAGCCACTGGCATTTTATCTTTAGGAGTTCCCTTTTTTAGTTGTAACTTAATTGAAACTTTTAAACTAGGATATTAAAATGGCATTACTATATCAGGGCTATGGATTTCCCAATCATACACAACTTGCTCTTTGCCCTCTTTAAAAATATATATATATTTTAACCCTGAGTGCTTTGGCTCAGTGGGTAGAGTGTCGGCCTGAGGACTGAAGGGTCCCAGGTTCGATTCCGGTCAAGGGTATGTACTTTAGGAGAGTCTTTCTAAAAATATATATATATTTTACTAAAGTAAAAAGATAGGTTAGGTAGGCAATTCTGAGAAGGCTGCTTTTCAAGTGAGAAGTAAGAGCTGCCAAGTCTGTCTCCTGTTTTAAGGAGCCATTTTCACCACGTGGATAATGACAGCTGGCAGCCAGTTCTGTCCTGACAATCCTCACGGACGCAAACCCGTGGGGGCTGGTCCACACCCCGAGCTTCTGACCACCGCACAGTATCCAAGGCAACTCGGTGTCCACGAACTCGGGCCATCAGAAACAAAGTTCAATTGTTTACACTGACTTCAGTATCTTTCAGTTAATTTAAACAATTTAGAAGAAAGCGAGCAGAGATTCATATGAGGTTAGACTGAAACTTAGCAATGTAAACTGCTTAACCTTTGTAAGGCTCAGGTACCATAGCCATGTTTAGACAAGTGGAAAACTCAGTCTGCGGCCTTACCCATGATCAGGGAGGAACCTCTTACCTCTAGAGCATAGAAGAAGCCAGTGAACGGATTGGACCCTACAGTGATGTACTGAGACATGGCAGGTGGGCTGTTCTTAATGGCTGCGTTAAATCCACCGATATTGGAGGCAGTCTTCATTTGATCAAAAGGGGACAGCGTCATAATACCTAGTGATCAAGCGACAACAAGGCATGACCTGAACGCTCTGAAAGGACCTGTCAGTGTAGGCCATTGAATGTTTACTTCAATTCCATTCTGGGACATTAACCGCTCAATTTAACAGACAAAAGTCATTTTTAAAAGCTACGAAAGTAATTATCATAATGTACTTGTAAGGTTAAAAGTGCACGTATAAGGCCTCTAAGCTATGAACCATTACATCTTATCTTCGCTGCTCCCTCTACCGAGAATGTTCTCCCGGAGCTGGCTCCTCCTCACCCTCATGTCTCAGTCTGAATGCCACTTCCCTGGACAGGCCTTTCCTCACAGGCCCCCCTGGAGTACCCTCTTCCTTTATCACAACTCTGATGATTTATTCCTGATGCGTCTAACACTCTGCTGTTACCATACTGTTTGTCTCATCACCGGAATGTACACTTCATCCGTCTGCCTTGTATTTCTAGCGCCAATATTAGCTGCTGGGACACAACAGGCACTAGTTCATTTATTTACTGAATGAACTAACCAAACCTTTGCATAAAGTCCACGGCACTTCTCTTTCTTCATTTTGTAGGCTGGGAGATAAGTGAGTAGAGTCAGATTTTTCTACCCATTCATTTATCCTAGCCTGTTTCAATGTTCCAAAGTTTAATTAACAGCACAGGGATGCTACCCTGAACTGAACTCAACACTTTGGAATTTTGTTGCAATTTTATTTTAGCAAAAGAGTCAAGACAAACTGAATGTCTATCAGTAAGGTGTTAACACAGAGGATTGCATACAATCCTATGCAACAGTAAACAGACCATCTGTCCACCATCTACTGTTTGGCCTCTAGATTCACACTCCTGCCCTTTCTCTCTGCTCACTCCCGGGGCCAGTGTGCCGATCCTGTGGACTTGCAGTTGGGGTCAGACAGCTGGGAAGCCCAGCAGCAGGTCAAAGGGAGTAAGGAGAATGAGGTCAGGAAACCTACTTCCCGTGACCACTGAACAAAAGCCCATCCCTTCGCAAGGCCAAAGTACGTCTCAACTCTGTCCAACTCTCTCCAGCTCCCCTGCCTGCACCCGAGACAGAGCCTGCTCTCAGGTGCTGAGCCTACTCCTCACCCCCAAGTCCTGGCACTGCTCTGGGCCCTCATCTCTTAGGCCTGGGAGTGGGTAACAGCTGTGCTGTTAACCAGCCCTGAGACCCTATCCCGAATGGGTGGGTCTCACACTTTATAAATAGTTTCTCTGCAAATAAACCCCTTTCAATGACGCTATTTTTAAGATGTCACCTGTCTTCTATTAGGACTCTGATAAAAACGTATATTTGGCAAAATTGATGTGAAAGCCTGTTGATAAGAAAAGGGCTATAATAGTTGGTATGAATAATCCTAGTTTTGAAAGCCTGTCTACACAACCATACATAATGGTACACATACAATTCTTAACGAATGTTTACAAAAATGCCAATGATAAGTATCTTTAGATGGTAGAATGTAAGGGGATATTGTTTTCCTTTTCTCTTTACATATTTATGTACTATTTACATTTTTAACAAGCAAATATTACATTGATAAATAGAAAAAAAATATTAAAATAGCATGTGCTTCATCTCCACCCCGTTTCTACTACCTTAACTCGGGAGCCGATTACTTCTTCCCAAGATTATTACACTTCGCTACTGTACTCATTTCCTAGTTTTGACCCTTACATCGCGACCTCTGAACTTCCACCAAGTGGTTTTCCTAACAGGCTGAGGTAGTGTCGTGCTCCTGCTCACAGTTCCTCAGTGGCGCCCAGTGTGGCTGTGGGAGAGCTCTCAGTGCCTCCTGCATAGCACGCCGGGCCCTTCAAAACCTGACTCCTGTTTCTATACTTGGCCTCGCTCTTGTCAGTTCTCCCGGGCATCCACTGTTTTTCCAGAAGACAATGCACTTCTACCCTCATGCCTACATGGCAAGAATGCCTTCTCTGTGTCTGTTCTCTTGGTCAAATCCTTCTTCTTCCCGTCCCGGATTAAAGTCCACCCTTCTTCCGCACTCCCTCAGTGCCGGGCCTCTCCCAGCTCCCAATGCAGCAGTCCACTGTCCACTCCAACGACCATTAGGTTGTGGTCCTATACCTATTCCATGCGTTTCTTCCCATGACACTCACACTTCCTGGCAGCAGCGACCATGTCTTCTCGGCTCTATTCCTGAGGCCTAGCACGGTGAGCCTTCAAATACTGGTTTCAAGGAGAAATCTGCTTTTCTCTATATTCTGCTGGCTTAAAGGTTACATTTTAAAAACACTAATCTATAGGGAAATTATATGGATTAAACTTGTCTGCAGAAAAATTAAATCAAATTGTGAAAGTCTGAACTAACTTCCACGTGTCTCACTAAAAGCAATGCATTTTCTTTTCGCATAAGAATAAATCTGCAGATGAGATCCTGCAATCAAAAGGAATAGTAATGCTTACCAATACTAGCATGATCAACGATAGTGTCAACATCTTGCAGACCCCATTTCTTATAAGCTAATGGTGGTGGCTGTATGTTCTCATTGCCTGAAGCTGCAGCTGTCCAAGACAAAAATTAGACAAACCAAACTTCACTATAATGAGTACAGTGAAGTTTTATATTTTTAAAAAATCACAAAAAATGTAATAATATTTTATGTTTTTATTGATTTCAGAGAGGGGAAGGTAAAGGGAGAGAGGGGTAGAAGCATCAATGATGAGAGAATCATTGATCAGATGTCTCCTGCATGGCCCCTACTGGGGATCAAGCCTGCAACCTGGACATGTGCCCTGACTGGGAATCGAACTGCGACCTGGTTCATAGGTCGACGCTCAACTATTGAGCCACACCAGCCGGGCTATCGTGACTACTTTAAGTGTCCCAAGACAATCAGTTTATAATGGGCTAAATTTCAAAATTTCAAAAACTATGAAATAGCTATAAAAATTCAACTGAATTCTGACTTAGTAGAAAAGCGTGTCTATTAGAGATGCACATTTAGCCTAATCCGTGAACAACCCCATTGTTCCTGTGCTGGTCACACTCGCCTCTGGCAACTCATAGGTTAAATAGGTTACATGAAATTAGACAAACATCACCACAAGTTAGCTATTTCTTGCCAAAAATTACCTTTTGCTACCTGATTTCGACAAGCACGAAGAGACTGAAAAAGGCTAAATCCATCAATAGTCACAATGGCAGCAGGATATAAGATACTCAGCTCTTCATTCTACCAAAGAAAGAAGAAAATAATAAATCAGCATTGTCAAATAAATGTATTCATTTTCCTATTAGAGCTGAATGTCATGACTAATGTAAAGTAAAAAACATTATGACAACAACCGTCAACCACCAACACAAAACAGCCACAAAAAACAACACAAGCAGAGGAAAAGTAAAAATAAATGGAAAATTAATTTCAGGAAGTTTTTGGCCAAGGAATTGAGATTCTTCTCAAATAGAAACTTTTGTTCATGGTGAATAATGCTTTTAGGATACAAGGTGAGATTAACAAAAAAGGTATATGTTTTATAAAAATAAAATACAGTCATTGTGCAAATACAAACACTAACTATATAAAAGTAGAAAGAAAAAAGGAAACTTACCTGAAATCTCTGACAGGTCTCAGTACCTATCCTCACATATAATCATACACTTTTGTGTGAGAATATACCACATATATTATCCCATAACATGTTTTAATTATTCAATAATATGTCAATGATTTTCCATTTTGCTAAGCGAACAAGTAGTTTTTCATTATGGCTACACAGCAATTACCTAGGCATTGCTTTACATTACTAATTAACTCTCTCATAGGAATTAATGGATATTAATTTAGTCTTTCCTATAAGATTAATTTCTTCTATTGCTCCAGTTCTTATAGCTCTAGTCCATCTATAATGCTAGTTAAGTTCCCACAGGCACACAATATATACACCTGTTAACTTCAAACCTTTGGAAGCAGGTGGTACAAAGAAGGATCAAATATATGGGGTGTCCCCAAAATTGTATACATAGTTTGAATAATTATTAATTCCAATGGGTTAAATCTGAAAAGAAACATCAATTGAGCTATCAGGAAAAAGTGTGGATACATTTTTGGGGGGACACCTTGCACATATATTTTGATACCTAAACCCAAATTAAAACTATATAAAGTTATATAATATCCCATTTTTGTTTTAAGTCACTATTAAATTCTAAAAATAAGAAACCTTTTTTGGCTTCTGACTAAAGTATTTTATTTGACTGCAGAACAAACATGCAAAACTTCATTAAATAAGTTAAAGCATGACTGGTATTCTCTTTGCTCAGCTGTAAATTGGTTGTATCTCAAGAATGTGACCGTACAGCTAACTGTGTCACCAGACAAAGATAGCTTTACCTCTCCACCTGATATAGAGGAAGACACGACTTCAAGTAAAGCCACTGGTACTTGAATACGAACTCTCACATACCTGCTCAGTCACGCCCGGATGCCGTGGGATCTCGTAGGTCCTGCATTTAAGCTGCAGCACAGGGTCCTCATTCAGAAGCTGTGCGAGCAACAGCACACCGTTCTAGGAGGAGGCACAGAGAAGGGCCCGGCTTGATTTCTCACCAACATAGCTGAGCCGGTGCGGCCAGGCAGGGAGTACCGCGTCCCCAACAAGTTCTCCATGGACACCAGGTCCTCTCTTCTCAGAAGAATACAGCTTCTCTTCTGTATCCCTCTTACCAGAACTTTCTACCACCACCCTTCCCCTGTCCAGCCTCCATCCCCATAAAGCATCAACTATGCGTCCCCAACCGGTAGTCACAAACGAGTACAGTGGTGCCTAACTAGGTGTCTCAGTCACTGCTCTTTCCGACCAGTGGGCCTGGGGCTCACCTCCGTGTAGAAGCGCACGGAACCCGACGTGAAGCCCAGCACGATGCAGGTCCAGTCAGGGCGGCCCGTGGAACTCCTGCCACAAACAAAAGTCATGATCAGAACGGCCCAGCAATCACAGCAAAGCAAACAAACCCCTCTTATCCATCCTTACCTCTTCTGGCTTGCCAGTGGGATGCACAGGGCACTGGTGACATGCTCCCTAAGAACAAAAACAAAAGTGTGAGCTTATCTCATGAGTGGATGAACTGCTTTTACTTCTCTCGAATGTGATGTTAAAGGGCGGTAAGTGAGAGATGAGCTCTGTGGACCAGTCTGATTCAGCACCTCAGTAAAATCACAGTAAAACTCCACCGTAAGCCCTGGCTGGTTTGGCTCAGTGGATAGAGCGTTGGCCTGCAGACTGAAGGGTCCCAGGTTCAATTCTGGCCAAGGGCACATGTCCAGGTTGCGGGCTCCATCCCCGCAGTGTGGGATGTGTAGGAGGCAGCCGATCAATGATTCTCTGTCATCACTGACGTTTCTATCTCTCTCTCCCCTCTCCCTTCCTCTCTGAAATCAATAAAAATATATTTACAGCAAACAAACTCCACTGTAAGTAGGATCATAAAATCCATTCCCACGAAAGGCAATGCCACATTCACTTGAGGTTAATTTAAAAGCAGTATTTTTCATTCTGTATTGTCATGAAAAGCATGAAAGTAAAGAAAGCAAAACCTGTCGACACACTGTGATGATGTACAGAACTGAGACAGTATCAAAGCTCACCAGGCTGTGGCCACAGCCCACTCCCCTCTCCTCCGCATCAGTGAGAACTTGAGCGAGGGCAGGAGGCACTGTTGGTCATGGCAGGTCTGCAGAGCACAGACTCCAGGGACCTACTGTGCTTCAACCAGTGGGCTGTTACGTTCAGATTTTGCACAAACTGGCCCCAATAACCTATCTCTAAGCACAGGTTAGGGTGGATGTTCCCTAGCGGTTCTTTTTTCCTGACATGTCGGCTTGAAAAATTTGTCAAGAGCTCAGAGAACAAGCCCCAAATTAAAATAACTCCTTGACTGATTATTATTTAACCAGTCAAACCCCAGGACCATTAGGAGAACTAGAAATACTCTTGCCCACACGCCAGGGAATCACTGAACAAAGTCAACCTTTTTGCTTGTTGTCTGTAAAGGAATTCGGCCATTATGTTTGCGCTGCACTCGTGGCAGAAATGAAGTGTCTTTGAAATGCTTTAGACTAAATGACTTACTAGTAAGGAGAAATATTTTCATTTTTTGATAAGAGTATCTACAATGTGCAGGCATGTACTACGGGCTCCCACTTGGCTTTCTTTTATCTGAATTCAAAGTCTAAAAAATCGTATTCATTCTTATCAGAGAGCTTTGGGTCATAAAAATGCGATTCGAAACAGTTTTGGCTCCAGGTTCAGGCTAGCAGCTCCATCCTGTAACCATGTTAGAGATTTGATTGTATGACTCTTACTGGGTTAGCAGGAAACCTTGAATTCACCAACTTGCTTTTTTGAAGTATTTGTGAGTTCTAAGCATTAATGTAGCCCTGGGGTGGTGAACACAGAAAACAATGTAGAGATGACGTGTTATAGAATTGCACACCTGAAACCTATATAACTTTATTAGCCAATGTCACCCCAATAAATTCAATAAAAATAAAAACAGAAATGAAAAGAAAAAAAAAGAATTACTGTAGCACTGTCCCCTTGAAGTACAAGTCCAATGCCAGCGAAGCAGAGAAGACAATTACTGCCCTTGACTTTCTGGCTGAATAAAATTAGCAATGGAAGACGGCGGAAAAGAAAAAATGTAGAAAAGATGTTATAAAATTCTCTCTGACCTCTTCTTTAAATCCTCTCCAAACAGTTGTGTGTGTTTTTAAGAAATCACATGATGAGTAAAATTAAAACTTGCTAACTGAGTCATGCTCTACCACCTCAAAGTTGGAATGAACATACACTTTCCAAAAGATGAAACGTAATAGATTCGCTTACAATTCAAACAATTTCATATACACATTTAACACATAGAGGCAAAAAATTAACCGGTACCTACCCTTCTTCGACATTTAAAGAGCCACTCCAACCAACAGCAAATTGCATTTCTTCCTTTCCTTTATCACTATATTTCCATTTTGCTGAAAAAATTAAGTTATCATATAAAATAACTGTAATATACTAAAACAGTAATTTATAAATTTCACTCTTTCCCTTTAGAACAGCGTTCTCAACCTGTGGGTGGCAACCCCTTTGGCGGTCGAACGACCCTTTCACAGGGGTCGCCTAAGACCATCCTGCATATCAGATATTTACATGACGATTCATAACAGTAGCAACATTACAGTTATGAAGTAGAAACGAAAATAATTTTATGGTTGGGGTCACAACATGAGGAATTGCATTTAAAGGGCCAGAAGGTTGAGAACCACTGCTTTAGAAGGATGAGTACAAAATTTAATACTTCTGTATTAATAGATTTGGGTCATAAATATAAGAGAATGCTCAAAAATTTTAATAAGATATTTATAAAACTCTACCCTTCATCTCTCCTTCCTCCAATTAAATCCATATAATAAAGTTATTCATTCATATATACCCCCAACCTATTTTATGTATAAAACTACTTTTATCTTTAGATGACAAGAAAACTTCCTGTTAGATTTATGCTACTGGAGGGTAAATATGCTTTATAAGATCATCCCACAGCCATTCAATATAGGATCTCATCTTGATCAGTGAGGTTTTCCTATGCTCTGTATACCCAAACCATAATTTTAACCTTCAGCAAACATCATGAGCTGAACACTTATGTCCCAAATAGGAAATTGCAGTATTGTGAGTTTTCAATTGTAGTTGACAATCTCCTCGCTCTCATTATTACTAAAAAGGGTCAGTGGCCGAAACCGGTTTGGCTCAGTGGATAGAGCGTCGGCCTGCAGACTGAAGGGTCCCAGGTTCGATTCCGGTCAAGGGCATGTACCTGGTTGCGGCACATCCCCAGTG
>NW_005871562.1:569449-578909 GCF_000147115.1 Myotis lucifugus | reverse complement strand
AGCAGCTGATCGATGTTTCTCTCTCATGGATGTTTCTAACTCTCTATCCCTCTCCCTTCCTCTCTGTAAAAAATCCATAAAATATATTTTTTTTTAAAAAGAAAAAAGGGTCAGTGGCCCGCTGAGCTCTGGCTGCCCTTGCAAGGACTGGGCAATGCCCAGCCATGTCTCCGAAGTGCCATAGAGAGATGGCTAAAGTGTGTGCAGCCAAGAAAGAAAAAGTGAGAGGGAAAACAAACAAACAAAAAACAACAACAAAAAAAAGGAAAAAGACAAAGAAATACAAAGTTTTATACACTATATAACATAAACTTTCGAATGCCACCATATAATGCATACAATAGAAATAACATCTTTTCTTTCTTGCTAATACATTTTCTTTTCTAGTCTATGCATTAAAATGAAGGCCACTGGAAAATAACAGATACTCACGCACTAGAAATACAGCTTTCTGCTCCCGGGCTATCACCATAAGATCATTGGTTGGGGACAAGGATAAAACGCAATCTTGAAGCCAGGAAGTTTTTTGTGTTTTGCAAGTGTTTCCTTCTTCTTCCTGTGGGTAACATGGCAAAGACTGTATATGCAACAATATCGAGAGTTATTTAAACTTAGCTTGTCCCCCTTGAAGGGCAAGGGGGAAGAAAAAAGGGACAAGAAATCTTCCCAATTATTTCATAAAGTCTCAATAATATTTCTTATCAAAACATGTTAAAGATGACCAGCAATATGTCCACTACATACAAACCTCAGCTTTGAATATTAATGCCAAAAATTTTTAACGTAAACAAATATAAACTAGCAAGACATTAAAGGAATATCACATAAGGGTCACTCCGAAAATGACTGAGTATTAGAAAATGCAGTAATAATCCTATGCCAGAGACAGCCAGGCTGTCTGCAGCCAGATAGCAAAAAAGAACTATCTGATGAGTACGGCTGTAGGATCTGTGAACTATCTGCTACATCTCACACTTTTTTTTACTTGACCTGAAAGGTTTTTTCATTTTTTCAACTGAAAAATTATTCATGTATAAGTGAATTCCCAGAGTTAAAAAAAATCAACAGATCTTAAAAGGTCTGCTTTGAGCCCTGACCGGTTTGGCTCAGTGGATAGAGCGTTGGCCTGCAGACTCAAGAGTCCCGGGTTCGATTCCAGTCAAGGGCATGTACCTTGGTTGCGGACATATCCCTAATAGGAGGTGTGCAGGAGGCAGCTGATCGATGTTTCTAACTCTCTATCCCTCTCCCTTCCTCTTTGTAAAAAAACAATAAAATATTTTTTTTTAAAAAGGTCTGCTTTGGAAAGTCTCTCTCATACTCCTGTACTCTAGCTGCCCTGCTGACTCTAGAGCAGTGGTTCTCAACCTTCCTAATGCCTCGACCCTTTAATACAGTTCCTCATGTTGTGGTGACTCTCAATTTCATTGTTACAAATTGAACATAATTAAAGCAGTGATTAATCACAAAACAATATGTAATTATATATGTGCTTTCCCATGTTCTTAGGCAACCCCTGTGAAAGGGTCCTTCGACCCCCAAAGGGGTCTCGACCCACAGGTTGAGAACCACTGCTCTAGAGCCAAGCCAGGCAATCAGTTCTGGTTTTATTTCCAGAGAGGCTTTCTGCACATGCAAATAAATACATTTACTACCCTTTCCCCCTTTTTCTAACACAAATGGCAGCACACTACATACAGGCGTTCACAAAAGTAGGTTACAGAAGAAGACAAATAATACAATAACTAATAAATAAAAGCATAATATGCTAATTAGACCAGACGTCCTTCCGGATGTCCTTCTGGACGAAGCCAGGGCTGCGAGGGAAGCCTGGATCCTGGGTGCCGGCCGGCGGCCGGAGGAAGGAAGGCCTACTCTTGCACGAATTTCGTGCATCGGGCCTCTAGTAACTAATAAATAATACAAGACTGTGGGTCTGTCCCACGTCAGATGTTTCAGATGTTTTGAGTCCAAGGACAAGTAACATCACCAACGGCCTGGAACAGCAGAGATGAGGAAATTCCTTCGCCAGTGCGGGTCACAGTGAACTAGTGTTGAACTAATTTACTTATATAATGAACAACAAAGCTTGATTTCCAACTTGTCAAAAAAGCCCAGGCTGGAGAGTGGGCCGGAAAGCCCTAGGGAGAATGTTCAGTGAGTACCAGCACACACTGGGCACCGACAAGATGCCAGCTCATCGGTTTGTTTTGTACCATTAAGGCATCTGCCTACCAATTAGGTTTTCTGAAAACTTCCCCCATAGTAACCGGGCCCATAGTCACCAATACTGCTCCCTGGAAGGTGCTGATTCTAAAACAACACCATCATTTGACAAGCTAGTTAATTTCCCAAGAGAAGCATGAAATTAAAAAACAAAACAAAAACAGCACCACCCAGGACTACCTTGGCTTTCCACAAAGACTAGCCCCTACCAATTACTAAATTGAACATTAAATGCACCCATTGGCTATAAGCATAACTCCTGCTGGGGCTTGGGGAGAGAACGTATAATTTTATTTAAATATGGCCTAAACTTCAAGGACCTGTTTTCTTTGAATTGAGAGCAGCAAAACTTTTTCTTAGTGTGCACAAATCTGGATTATGAAACCTAGATTATAAAAAGGAATTCATTCTAAATAACTAGGGCTGTCACATATTTTTAAATTTTTCTTTCTTTTGATTTTAAGCCCACAAATTTGTCAAGTGATTATTTTTTTTTCACAATGAAGCAGGTGGTAAAAATTGCAGTGATGTAACCAGCCTTTCAAGTAGAGCTGGCCACTACCGGGGCTGGTAAATTACCCCTCTGTAACCAGAGTGGCACCCGGTTTTGGTACCTCAGCTGCTGCGGTGACCAGATTGCCAGAATAGTTTTTCAAAGTTTTCAACTTTAGTATAATGAGTCCATGATTTGCAATTTATACTGTCACTGTCACTGTGCTTTCACAGACGTTTACATACTGCAGCGGAGAACGCAGGATAATTAAGGGACTGTCAGCAGATTCACTGTAATTCTCACCAGTTTCCCATCTAAATCATAGAAATAAAATAGTCACCTACACTTTCTAAACCAAGAGATGTAAGTGCTTCAGCAATATTGAAACACAAAAAGTAAATAATGCTAAATAAGTAGATTTGTCTCCTCCCAACCACCCAGTCTGCTATTAACATATGTAATGTCCAATGTATCTCAATGTTTTTTTGTTTTGTTTTGTTTTGTTTTAAGGTAGCAGGACTTTTCATTCCCAAATAAAATTCTATTCAACAGACTAATATATGAGACAGATAAAAGCCAAGCGGAGGAGGAATACAGCAGCTCTGTGGAGCCCCAGCGCTCTCACAAGTATGACAAGTACTGGTCTAGGCCATCTTCCACACTAGAGACTACAATTCTCAGATGCATGGTCTAAGGTCTTTTCAAAAATTAAAATGGGGCCAGGCAAGAGGCTCTTTCTAAATGTCATTACTAACCTGATTACAGGTGATCCAGCGAAAAAAATTTACAAACACAATTAGTCACATAAACCCACAATTTCAATTTTTAAAACAACTTTTCTTCCTAACTTTAAAGAAAGTTAATGATAATTCAGTAATTCTTACAGTTTTACTTCCACTGTCAATTCAAGTAGGGTCGGGTCTATTTACTTTTAAATTGTATGCATACTATGATCCCATTTTAACAGAATTCTGTTTGCTCATTCATTCAGTCACTCCACCAGCATAAAGCTATAGCAAAATGCCTACCTTTATAAGCCCTTAAAGTCAATAATGAGACTTGCAGGGAAGGTAGGTGTTGAGTTTGCTGTCTGTGTCCATTCTGATTAGGTGGCTACATCTTGGCTACAGCATATACTTTTGTGTTTCATACATCGGCCAAAATTTGCTCTTATTCTTGTTCTGTCTCTGGAGCTGGCTACGCCTTTGGAATGGTTCATAATCATAGAGAGCAGTGGAAATAACACATATCTACTTAGTACTTTTAAGTACAAAAATGCTCTTGACAAAGATTTTAAAATGTCAGCCTAACACTGCAATGTGTCACCATCATTACAAAAGGAAATGCCACTATCAAAGCGCGTGCACGCAGTGATAAAGACTCACCGGTTCTTGAAGAGCCGGCTCCGCTTCCTCCCATGCTCCCCACCCATCATCTTCCCAGTTCGCTGATTTACCTGTTTTAAAACAGATGAAAAGTGCTTACAGGAAATATAGAGCTTAGAGTGTTTTAAAACACTTTCTCTAAACATAATAAAGCCAACCCCTGATAGACAGTAAACATTATATAGATGTATAGTAAATAAAAATAATGCTGACGTTAAGGAAGAAAATAACGGTAAACTACGTTATATCAGGATATTGCTTATGTAATAATAACCAGGAAACATATGGCCTAAATTTCCAAATCTGTGTCATAATATAACTGTCCAAGTTGTTTGGATCTTAAGATACTGGGCGTCCACATTTAAACCAAACTGCAACGGTGACTTTAAAAAAAATCTCAAAATGACAGCATTTGTTACTTAAGACAAATTAAATATACACAGTGACAAAAATGCCTAAAGTTTTACACAGATGTCTTAAAAAGTGAGTTATTTTTTGATAAGACAAGGTATCAATGAAAACTAAGTATTGAAATGACAGATCTACTATTCTCTACCTTTTTCTGATATTCTGTGATTTCTTACACATGAGAACATTTTCGTGGATTAAAATAAGATATTCAACGAACACTATAACAAGGAATTAAAAATCCTATATGTTTGGAGAGTATGATTCCTTACATTGTTCATGTTACATGTTTTTATATAGTATTTTTGAATTTATCTTTTATGGTATCCCATCAGAAAGAAGGAATAAAACTATCATTTTTTAAATCATTTACTCTGAGTCAAACAATAGATGAATGATAAGTTTAGGCCCCAAAATCAGATTGCCTAGGTTCTTAGCCTGGATCCAGCATTTACCAGCTCTGTGACCTAGAGCAAGTTACCCACCTCTACAAGCTTTAGTTCTCTCACACTAAAAGCTTGGAAAACAACAGTACCTACATCTCGTAGGGCTGTTATACGATGTAAACCAGGTCGCACACTAAAGTCCTCAATGCCCAACATGTAAGCTGGCAGTGCTAGTCCTCAAGATTTAGCCATTACAACACTATAAAATATGAACAAAATACTGTATTGAAACCAACCAGCTTTAAGAATCTAAAGGGAAGAATCAATTAAAAGATGGACTGAACCTGATATCTAGTATGCCTACCAGTAGGAAGGAAATAGATCTTTCCCATCTATGAGGTTTCACAAGTTGTTAAAATCGATTAGGTCTAGATGGCAAAGAATGTTACAATCTAGTATTTGGAATCATTGTTCAATTAGCTTCAAGGTAATAATACTCTCTTAAATCTCTGGGATTTAAATACCAAGTAACTGCTTCTGAGTACACATTGCTAGGTATATATTAAGTCCTCAAGGAGCACTATTTTCTGATTAACAGTGTACAATTTACAAAAGGTTTCCAAATACATGTCCCTTAAACAGTGCAACAAATGTTCTGCTAAATACCACGGGCAGCAGGAGCAGAGCAAAATACAAACACACTCCTTAAAGAATTTGTAGTGTAGTTAGTGTAGGGGACAAACATATAATTATAATACATGCTGAGTGTTGTAACTGACTACTATGGGAACCAGATGAGGCAGTGAGAGAGATGAAAAAAACATAGTGAGGAGTCATCTTGAACTAAGTCCTTCAAAAGTGGCCAGGAACCCTGCGGATAGACTTGAGAAGAAGGTCAGCTTGAGCAAAGGCAAAGAGGCAAGCAGACGCATTGCACATACAGGGGTTATCGGATAACAACTGACACGTATGCCGAGTTTCTATGTGCCTAAGTGCTTTCTAGACATTAGTTCACTTAAAGCTCCACAAGGATCCTGTATCATCCCCCTTTTACAATGAGAAAAACAGATCGCTTCGTTTACACAGCTTAACCACCATCACAGGGGATTACGTGGTGGAGTGGGGTTTGAGTCCAGGTGGCCTGAGTTCCAAAGCCCATGCCTGCAAATATTCTGTTACCCGGTATACTCATTCTCCTATGGCTTATGAAGAAGGATACCATTAAGAAACAGTGGGGCTTACGGTTAAGGTCGAAAGTAAGAATGGTTATTATTTTAATATAGAAACATTTCCTGGAGATTGAGACTTGCAGTTTTTTTGTGTGTATACCTTGGAAAATTACAGTTTGTTCTGTGGCAACCTAATTCGGTTAAGTAATCTCTTTATTCTGCTAATTTTTCCATTGCACCAAAAACAACTGCCTCATTGTGGGGCTGATGGCAACTAGGCCATCCATTTGCACAGTTTTAGAAAACTCACGGGCTCTGCTATGAAAAAGCAAAGTAACTAGCAAAGTGCATCATTCTAAAATCCAAGATTCAACTTTTAAATTGCTATAAGAATAATGTATTCATCAAATTACCACAATCTTTGAAAACCATGCAGAATGTATAGCACTTCATGAAGGTCAACTAGCCATTCATCCATCCATCCATCCATCCATCCATCCATCCATCCATCCATCCATGAAACACAGCATCTCTTCTGTCTTGAGCACTGAGCTAAATGCTGGAGATACAAAAGCAAATAAGCCTTCAAACAGATGAGTCTGTGCACATTACCTCTGTTGAACGCTGTACAAAACCAAACCATGAAAACTGTGTTCTTTCTCCTCCATCCTGGCATTAAAAGTACCTGACTCAATTCACAGATGACTCATCTGATCAAACAGAAGACAGCAGCAATCTGGACTTCCTGCCCCTGCAGAGATCCAACATCTCTTTATGCCACAATTCAACACATCCAGGAAGAGGAAAACCTTGAAAAAAATGCTTTCTTTTATACAAGCTATCTGTGTTTATGACAGCTTAGCCATTTCTCCATGCCCCTGACGGGGGAGTTTCTATTAAGAAGTGGGAAAGAATTTAATCAGGCATCTCCAACTATCGCAGGAATACATTTTCCAAGGAGGCCACGGTACAAACAGAGGTTAAAGGAAGGTGAAACAAAGCTATTACTCGGGTAGCTTAAAGATGTTTTTGAAGGCTCGTCTAGAATCCCAAGTCTCTTTATAATACTATAAGAAAATGCACTCCAAATTCTAGTCGTCTTAACAATGGGAAACATTTTAAAACAACCGCCTGCAAACTGTGCACTACCTTTGTGGCTATTTCTATGCAGTGCCAGTGATAGAATTTCTGCAGCCTCCTGACTTCTGTTAAAATCATTTGACACTGTTTTGCAGGCTGCTGAAGTCCAAATCAATGGAATTGAGCAGAAAATTAAGAAAATGGCATTCACATTCATTGCCTTCATACAGCCAGAGCTAGTCTCTTCTGCTGATTACCCTCCTTCTCCAGGTAGCCCTAATATCTCGGCAAGGACGAGATTAAAGTAATGAATTAGGGATGACTGAAGTTTCGGGGTTGGACCCACCCACGAATCTGAGGCAGATCACTAGCTTCAAAGATAAACTTGAATACCAATAAAATCTGATCCTAAACATCCTTTTCCTACCATCCATCACCCTTCTTTCTTTTTCTCCACTTGGACTCTTCCCTTACTGGTGGGCAGGTGTTAGCAGCACTATCCAAGGAAAATATCATGCGAGCCACACAAGTAATTTAAAATTAAAGGTCAGGGGAGGGTCCAAACTGCATAACCAGTGGTATGAAAGGACAGGAGATCTAAACACCATGACCAGCAATATGCTAGGGGAGGAAAGGTCACCCTGGGGGTCAAGTGCCACCCTATAAAAAAAAAAATTTACTAGCAGCTATATTTGAAAACTAGGTGAAATTAATAATTGTAATAACACTTTATGTAACATAATAGTCAAAGTATTACCATTTCAATATGCAATCTATGTTCACTGACACATGATATCATTTTACTGTGTTTTCCACACTCAGGCTTCATAGTCTGTGTGTTACACTTAGAACACACCTCAGTTTAGGCTAGTCACATTTCAAGGGCTTGCCAGCACAGTGATGGTGGCTACAGTGTGAGACAGCCCCGGTTCTTACCCTTATCAAGTTAACTATTAGGTCTCCGGCTGCCTGGCTTGAATAACCACCTTTACCCCTAAGGCAGCGGTTCTCAACCTGTGGGTCGCAACCCCTTTGGCGGTCGACCGACCCTTTCACAGGGGTCGCCTAAGACCATCCTGCATATCAGATATTTACATGACGATTCATAACAGTAGCAACATGACAGTGATGAAGTAGCAACGAAAATAATTTTATGGCTGGGTCACAACATGAGGAACTGTATTTAAAGGGCCAGAGGGTTGAGAACCACTGACCTAAGGAGTTATATGACTTTGGGCAATTTAACTAATCTCTTACTGCCCTGGCTTTCTCTTCAGCAAAATGGAGTTAGTCATTGTATCTACTCATATATACAGTTACTATATGCAAAGCACTCGGGACAGTGTTTGGCACGAGACACCCTTAAGTGCTGATAAAATTATCCTTCTCCAAATACAACATCCCCAATTCCTCCTTCTCACTCTCTGCCTCTGCCTCACACACACTGTCTCTACCTCTCCAGATTCAGCTTTTACTCAAGGGCTCAGCGGAATCCTTTAGGGAGTTTACTTGCATCCACCAATGATCTTTCTCTCTTGTGAAAGCTCAGCATTTGGCTGTATTTTTGTTTCAGAACTTAATTACTAACTGCTTGGGTCATCTGTTGAGTTGTTAACTTGTCTGGTTTTTCATAAATATAGATACCTCTGTCTATACAACTAACCATTAAGCCTTGGAGAGCAGGGAGTGGGCGTACTGTATGTGTGCCAACACTTACACACACACATACCTACTCTTTTCACATTCTTAGCCATCTTTCCTTAAAATTCACCGAAAATCAAGGATGTATTGAAGATTCATTTAAAGCATTAAGAAGACTGTCCACTTAAAATATTTTGTTAGTCCACCTCCCTTGCTGAATACCCTTCTTTCTGATGCTACACCACATCTTGAATCATACTTGCTCTCTTTCTGAATAAAATTCATATAGAGAATTAACAGAAAGCAACTAACTACCTCCTCACTGACTAGTAACTTGACTTTTCAGTCCTTAACTTTTTTATACCCAGAACCAATGAAGAATAGAATAATTGATAACATAAGCATAAACCCTTGTTCTTACCCTTATCAAGTTAAATGTTTTGCCTGAATAAATGAAACCAATGACTTCAAAATATAAAATGTAACTATAACTCCTTCTGGAGAGAAGTTTTTCCCGAAGAGATCAGATTATACTAGTATTAAAAAAAAACCTGTTCAGTCTCTCACTTGATAAATGATATACTCACTGAACCCTTCACACCACTGAGAAAACACATTTTATCAACCGTCAAAAAATATACAGATGTCTTTTTTAGGGTTATTCCCAATGAA
>NW_005871562.1:566173-567775 GCF_000147115.1 Myotis lucifugus | reverse complement strand
ATTCAATGGATTCTAAATACCATAGGGAAATGATACTCACCAACATCCATTAAAAAGTATGATGACCTTCTCTAAGAGTAATTTTATAAGTCCTTATTTCTCCTTGAGTTCTGTTTTGCACTCCATTTCCTCCACAGAATACTATTCTAATGTAATGTATTATTTACTTATTTATTTACTACCCAACTCAGTTATAAGTATCAGAAAGCTCCGGTCTAGAAGTCCAGGCTCACTGGAAATCATGCCACTGTAGGTGAAGTAGGGACCCATACTATCACCCGTCTCTGAAATTTCAAAGCAGGAGACATTTTACTATCTGCTTAGTAGATATTAAATTTTGATTTCGTAGAAGCAATTATGATGGGTTCTCACTAATGTAAACCACTGGGAAACAGTAGGGTTCGATGTCTCCTTTAAAGCGACAGAGGACAGCCTCATTTTATAACTGAAGATAAAAAGTAACCAAGTCACGCTGCTATTCGCTGACAACTCAAATACCCAGGCACCAGCTAGCGCTATGTCTATGGCAGCTGCTCACATTAAAATAAAAGAATTATTAACCCAACTGATAAGCCTCTCAAATTATCACTGATCTAGGACAAATAGTTCATGAAAAGTGAGTTTTCTTTCTTTTGGTTTTCCATATCCTCTGTCTAGACATTAGCTGGGATAAGAAATTAAAACTATATGAGCTAGGAAAAGAAATAATCTCATGATTTCTGCTTCCCAACAAAGTAATCATTTATAACTCCAATAAAGTGAAGAAAAGCAAAGTTAAACACCACCAGCAATTTAAGGCAGGTACTATTTTTTTAAAATGTATTTTTTATTGATTTCAGAGAGGAAGGGAGGAGGATAGAGAGAAACATCAATGAGGAGAGAGAATCATTGATGGGCTGCCTCCTGCACGATCCTGGGGATCGAGCCTGCAACTCAGGCACGTGCCCTTGACCGGAGTCGAACCCGGGACCCTTCAGTCTGCAGGCCGACGCTCTATCCACTGAGCCAAACCAGCCAGAGCAAGGCAGGTACTATTTACCCCACTCAACAAACTTCATTTTTACTCTATAGATTTCATCCTCACAAAAATTTAGGTTCAGGTTTTTTTTTTTTTTATAAAGAGCTCTTTACAAAACCTGATGTTTTGCAAAAGATGACTCGGAGGGATTACTGAAATCCATGGCCCTAGCATTTCCCAGAATTCCAAGTAAACTACCCGCAGCAGGGCAAGCTATTTTCCTGATTTTTATTTGTAAATTAAAGCACTATTTAAACTATAAAATATAGTCTTGGCAAAGGGGCCGGGTAATAGGTTCTTTCTCCATTTACTTTCTACCTGAACTGATGTTAGCCATAATAACACCAACAAACATAAACCCAAGAATTTGATTTAAAAAGGTAATAAATTAAATATCTTCAAACTCATAGGCATATTGTAAATTAGCCTGGAAGTGTGGGGTACGATTATATCCCCAACTACCTGGATTGAGTTCATATCCTAAGGCTACCCTTCCCTGTGTGACCTGGGACAACTATTCCATTTGTATGTGCCTAACTTTTAGCACCCATCACTGTGCCATGCAATATGGCAGCCAATAGCCA
>NW_005871562.1:563404-565064 GCF_000147115.1 Myotis lucifugus | reverse complement strand
CCAATAGCCACACGGGGCTATGTCAATTAAATAAAGTTAAAAATTCAGTTCCTCAGTGGCATGTGCCACGTTTCAAAGGCTCCACAGGCCGATGTGGCTAGAGACTGTCATACTCGACAGTGCAGACATGGTGATGAAAATAAACAAGATGACATGATTGAGAGCAACAAATGAGACCGAGGGAGCGGGAGTGACTACTTTAGATGACATGGTGGAAAAGGCCTCACTGAGATGTTGACATTTGAGCTGAGACTTGCATGACAAGATGCAGCTGGCATGCAAAGACCTGCATAGAGCATCCAAGGCAGAGAAAAGGGCAAGGGCAGAGGCCTCTGGTGCCAATGCGCTTGGCTGGTTTAACAACACGAAGTATGTTTGAAGCACAAGAAATCAGGGAGAGGAGCTTGAGGTGCAGGAAGTGGCAGGAGGCAGGGCCTCAGGGGTCTTGTGAGCCATGCAAGAATGTTGGATTTTATATGAAAGTGCAATTGGAAGCATAGAGACTTCTAAAGAGGGGAACGTTACCATCTAATCTATGTCTAAGAACTCACTCTGGCTGCCTTTGGAAACTAGTTACAAGAAACCCAGAGTGCAAGCAGGAAAACCTGTTAGAAGGCAGGTGCCTCTGCCCAGGTGAGAGCAGATGGTGGCTTGGACTGGGAGAGTGAGATACAGTTCAAGTCAACTATGCAGCCACCCACTGCAAAAGATGTTTCTGTCAATGCCAGACCGCATAGACGAGGGTGGTCTATAAGATTATAACAGAGCTGAAAGAATCCTCACTGGGCTGGTGACTCTGAGGCCATCTTAACGTACAAAGCATTACTCAGTGTTTGTGTTTGTGGTGGTGCTGGTGTAAACAAGCCTACTGCGCGGCCGGTCAGATGAAGCATGACACATACAATCACAGTAGCAGGCCGTACCACCCTGGTTTGTGTAAGTGCACTCTATGCTGTTCACACAACAGCATGACCACCTAACAGGACATGACTGCATACATAATCCTTGAAACTCATCGGACACTGATAACTCTCAAATGAACATCTCTGACCCAGGAATCCTTACTAAGTTTTAGACCTCTGTATCTGGTGTTGGGCTGGACCCCCTACCTGGGCATACCACAACATTTAAAATGCAAAAGGTCCCAAACTGATCTCCTTCATTCTCTCATTACATTCCCTTGCTCAAGTCAAATGCCCAGAGAGGCATCCTCAACTCCCTCTCACTCATCAGCTATAACGCCCATCACCAGGGTCCTGCAGATTCTATCTCCTTAATGCTCTCCAATCCAGCCCTTCCTCTCAAGTCCTGCTCAGGGCTGCTTTGGTTCAAGCTCACATCACTTCTTGCGTGGATTATTGAGGAAAGTCTCCCAACTAACTTACCAGCTTCCTACCTCTCCCTGCCCGGGGGTGCGTGAAGCCTTTCATAAGCGAGTCAAAAAACTTTCACTGACGACATTAAGTTCAAATCTGACAATCCACGTCGCTTCTCTGCTTATAAGAGTCGACCATTTTTTACGAGGCGTGTCATGGATCAGCTCCCTCCCTGTAACTTTCAAACCCCCCACCTTCCCCCCTGACCTCCTAATCTACCCCGGACGTATCTACCTCGTCAGGGTTCCTAACTGCGCGAAAGACCCGTTTATTTCAGCCACTCT
>NW_005871562.1:531094-561981 GCF_000147115.1 Myotis lucifugus | reverse complement strand
CCCTGACCCGACCACGCGCGCCCCCCGCCACCCCACGGGGGCCGCCGCCGAGCCCCAGAGCTTCTGCCACGCAGGGGCGGGGCCACCACACCGGAAGCTGTCAGCGCACGCGGCTCTCCCGCCCCCCGAGCCCTGCGCAGGCGCAGAACGGCCCGGCCTCCGCGTCACGTGACCAGCGGCGGCCCAGGGGCCCCGCGCCGACGTGGAGGCCTGGGACCGACTCCGGGGCGGGTTCTGCGCCGCCTCCCGGGAGCGAACCCCCTTTATTCGTTCTGGCTTTTAGCCGCAGGTGGTCTCTGGCTGTTGTCCGCGTCGAGCCCTGTCATTGAAGCGATCTTAGGGGTGCCTTGCTATTGGCAAGATCCTGACCGTGCAGAGAACCATCCCGGCTAAACCAGAGGCAGGCCGGTGGGGGACGGTGGCATGCAAGGGCCCTAGTTTGCAAAGATGAATGAATGCCTCTTCCGCCCAGGCTAGCTTGAAATGCGCCTCCTGCAGATTCCCAGGGTGCCATGCACACCCCCATACAGTACTACGCGTCACACTGTTACTCGCTTACGCTTTGGACCTGCACTGGATTTCCCATTCATTCACCCATCCACCCATTCAACAAATGTGCATTGCTGCTCGTTTCTATTCCAGACACGCGAGGCGTGGATTATAGAGCAGAGAATAAAAGAGATTAAGTACTCGTTCCCATGGAGCTAAAATTCTAGCAACTGGCACAGGTAGTAAGCAATTCATTGATTACTTAACCATTTAACTGAAATGGGAAAAAAAAACACCCCACGATTTAACTGATAATGCTAAAGAAAGAAGTACTGAGTGCTGTGACAGCACATGACAGGGAACCTTGCCTAGTTTCTTGCTTTGTTTTATTGGGGGTGGGGGGTGGATGGTCGCCAGGCTCAGGTACAGACTTCGTTGTGAACTCCTGGAGTTGGGGTCTCATTTAATGCCCCTTTATGTCCACAGTGTCTAGCATAGGACCCAGCACATAGTGCTTAACAAATATTTGCTGGAGGCATAAGTGGAGTAGAATGTGTACATCAAGTAAACAAAAGGAGCCATTTCTTTACAAAGCACTTTAGATTTTTTAAAGTACTTTTCCATCCATTGTCCAATTGGGTAGTCACAATGTCATCTAGAAAGTGTGTCTTAGCCTAATTTTTTAAATGAAGTCATGTAAGTGTCTTTGAGCAGACTCTTGAAGTTCATTTCAATTATTTTTCTAAAAAGTAAAAACCGAAGAAGGAATTATTTTAAAGTTAACACACAGCACTGCAGACACTCATGGGCTTCCCCAGAGAAACCTAAAGTGGTTGTCCACTCTGAATGACAGAAAATGGAATGGAAATAAGTTGAAGGCATGTAGATGAAGTCCAGGACATTGATTTCTGTTGGGGCTGTGTACACACTTCATCCTAATAATATAACTACCATTAATTTCTCCTCCATTAATTCTTATTTCTAGAGCAGGACAAATTTCACAAAATAGGACAGATAATTCCTATGTTATCAGGTTCACAGAGAGCAGTTCTTCATCCATAAAATACCTGCTTGGATGAGATGGGCTGTGGGGTTCCTTAAGCACCAGAGACCTGTAATTCTATATTCAAAGCTTGCAGAAAAGGCAAGCCTTCAGTGCTCCAATTTTCCATCTGGAAAAAAAAAAAAAAAAAAGCAGTGCTTACTCAGATCATCCAGTCCTGATGATTAAACCCCAAAATACAACCCCAATACCAAAGTAGAATACAATTTAAATTTAGACTCTTAGCTTTAGAGGATGAATAAAGGACACGTGACACTTTTGGGAAGCGCACTGTGTCACTACTTGGAAACCATTCAAGTTCCTATTCAGGTAAATGCATTTTGTGGAAGTAACTGCTCTTGGCCGATTCTGCTGGCCTTTGTTCTGCCCTCAGGCATTCAGATATCTGTGCCGGGGCCATGGAGTTTCATTACTGCTGTTTCGATGGTGAAGTTCCTGACTTCCGTCCAAGTTGTATTGAAAAGGCTCATTCATGAATGTTTTTAAGGACTTTAGATACCCTTCACAGAAATTACAGCACATTCATGAACTGCACTCCTCCCCCAGGAAGTTGTAAAGCTGTGGGGGATGACTCTGGAGTTCTGTTGCCATGGTTTCTGGAAGGCGTGCCTTTTCTGCAAGCTTTGAATATAGAATTAGACAGTGAATGTCGCTCACTGCCCAGTCCGAAGAAAGCACGTTGCAGGGGCGCTTGCCGAAGTGTGATTTCGGGGGCTAATTAAAGTGGTGTGACCAGTAAATCACGAGAGGATGCTAACACGAACTCTCTCCAGCGTCCACCACCGTGAGTTAGAACCCTGATCACTGTGGTTAAGAGAAAGATGCTTACTCAGCCTGAGTAGCAGCAGGTCCTTGCCACTCTTGACCAGCAGCCTGAGGCTGAAGGTGTTCAGATCCAGGATGGACAGCAGCGTGTGAAAGAAAGAGCAACGGACATGGAGGCAGGATACCTAAGGTCTGTCTCAGCTAGGCCGCGAAGATAGTCACATGAACTTGGGCAATTCATGCCACCTTCCTGGACCTTTAGTGTCTCAGTCTAGAAAATGAAGAAGAACTTGAACTCTAAAGTCCATCCCAGGAATGTGTAGGTTTTGGTAAGAAATTGGGAAGGAAACGGTCTGGGAGTTGGAGTTGCTCAAAAGGGGGGGTCTAGGCAGGCACCAGAGGAAGAGGCTGAGTGGACAGGAGTGAACTTGAGGACACTGAGCATCTCTAAGTGAAACAAATGAGAGCCTGACATGATAACTGTGCTGCGGGCCCTCCTGGAAGTCTGAATTGAAATGTGAGCAGAAGCAAGGTCCATAAACAGCTAGTTTTATTTGCCAAACACCCACGGAGGATAAGTACCATCTGTCTTATTGAACTAGAGGTGCTGTGGTGAGCGCACCAGAGATACTACCTCACTGGGGAAACAGACAAACACTGAGAACTCTGACAAAAGCAGAGGTGTGGGTGCCCTTTGGTACTCGCATAGAGGTACGCTGGGAACATTCTACAATACTTGATTACTGCGCATCTGCCTTTGAAATCCTTCAGAACTCAGCTCCAACATCACCTCCTGGGTGAAGGACCTGACGTTCCCAGGCAATATTAGCTTTTTACTATGTAACTATTCTAAAACTTAGCACCTTGATGACGGTTTACCCATATTTCTGTCTCCCCCACTAGATGGTGATGTCCTCAAGGGCAGGGATTGAGACCTGTTTACCTTTGTGACATCTATTCACGCATTTATTCATTCATTGAATATATATATTTTTAAAAGCCTACTAGGTACCAGCAGCTAAATATATACATGGCTCAGACCCAATACACAAAAGAAACACGTATTTGTACTAACAGAGAATAGATTGCAATGACACACAGAGGTGGATAGGCAGTTATAACTCCATTCTGAAAATGCAATGTTGGGCAGAGTATAGGGGAGCGGATAAGGGCACCTCACTTTGGGGATCAGGGAGGGCTTCCTGGCACAAGCATCATCTCAGCTGAGACCAGAAGAACGGAGTAGGTGTTGGTCAAATATGAACCAGATGATGTCATGGGAGCATAGAGGGTCAGTATTCTCAGACACAGAGGAAAGAGAGGACAGAGTTTATTTAGAGGGTTGAGTATCCTTCGACCTGTCTAGAGCTAAAAGAAAGTGTTAGGGTGAAGCAGGAAAGGTAAGGAGGGACGAAATCATACAAGGACCCAAGGGCAGGGACTATGGCTTATACCACTTTGTCTCTTTCTCCAGTGTCTAGCAAAGTGCTTGACAAACAGGTGGCTGGCTAGTAAATGTTTGTGGAAGGGAGGAAAGAAGAGAAGAAGGAAGGAATGTATATAAATGACATGGAACACGGATCGTGCCTGTCCTTGAGGGCATTGGACAAGACAGCTATCAAAGTATGGAAATCAAAACAGGTCCCAGCCCTAGCCAGGTTTGCTCAGTGGATAGAGTGTTGGCCCTTGGACTGAAGGGTCCCGGGTTCGATTCCGGTCAAGGGCATGTACCTCGGTTGCAGGCTTGAACCCAGACCCTGTGAGGGTGCATGCGGGAAGGCAACCAATCGATGTGTCTCTCTCACATCGATGTTTCTCTCTGTCTCTCCCCCTCCCTTTCATTCTCTCTAAAAATCAATGGAAAAATATCCTTGGGTAAGGATTAACAACAACAAAAAACAGGTCCCGTTTTATTAAATACCAGGAGAGAGCAGCGCAGGCAAACATGATGAGGTCTAGAGAGATCGCTCGCTGTGACCCAAGCTGTCACAGAAGCCTGCCTGCGTTGCATTGCATCTGAAGATGAGTAGGGTTGACTAGGAAGAAAAGAAAAAGGACATTGAGTCTTCCCAGGCGGAGGTGAGGGCCTGGAGAGAGAGGTAAGGTGATGGAGAAAGTGAATCCTTTTGAAACTTCCCCTTTTCCAGTCGACTTCTGTTTCATCCAGCTGTTTGGAGGACATCCAGGTGTTCGCTGGAAGGCCCCGTATCATAAGGCCCGGGATTCCGCCCAGGATGGTCTATTCATAGAATCAGAGTTAAGAGACTCAGGTTCATATACTTGACATGAACAAATTTCAAAGCTAACTGAAGCACTGAATCTATTCTGAAAGGCATTTATTCTGAATACATGTTGTGCTTGAAAAAACAAAAGGTTGGATAATCATTTGTAACCAGGAAAAGAAAAACACTTGTTGCAGAATTTGAAAAACCAACAGTGTGGCTTTTATTTATGTTTTTATTTATTATTATTATTATCATTATTATTTGGAGAGAGAGAGGAAGGGAGAGGGAGAGAGTGAAGCATCGATTGGCTGCCTCCTGCATGCCCACTATTGAGGATTGAGCCCGCAACCCAGGATGGAAAAGGTGACTTCTAGGTAGGTGAGACGATGCTCAACCAACTGAGCCACACTGGCCATGGCCGATGCTGTGACTTTTTTTTAAAATACGTTTTATTGATTTTTTACAGAGAGGAAAGGAGAGGGATAGAGAGTTAGAATCATCAATGAGAGAGAAACATCGATCAGCCGCCTCCTGCACGCCCCCTACCGGGGATGTGCCCGCAACCCAGACACCTGCCCTTGACCGGAATCGAACCTGGGACCCTTCAGTCCTCAGGCCGACGCTCTATCCACTGAGCCAAACTGGCTACGGCTGATGCTGTGACTTTTAAGTTGTCCAGTCATTTCCTTTGCATCTACTAATCTTTCAAATAGTGGCTATGGAACAGTATTGCTATTCCCACCAAATGCTTAAAGAGTGATGATTTATATAGACAAGGAATAAAAACAAAAAAAGTTTATTATTTACTTCATGCTTTATGTAACTCTAGGAATCTCACACTCTAAGTGTCCTGAACCTTGGAGATGAGGAAATGATTTGCCAGCCTTCATTTAATTAGAAAATAGACTCTGAGTGTGTGGTATGTATAACTGAAAATGTAGAAAATCCCTGTCATTAATGATGGTATGAAATCAATCCAGAGTTTGTATGGAAATAGCCACCCACATTTATTTTTTTAACACCTTACATTTTATTAACTAACGTAATTACATACTATTAATCCTTAAGCATCCATCTGTATTCTATTTGCATTTGTCTGTTCTCTTTCTCTTCCCTCCTCTCCCCTTCATCACTACATCTTTGCACCCTGAATCTATGTCTGTGAAAAGACTTAGTAAAGCTTAGCCACTCTAGCTAAACTAGATTCCTAAAAACACGTACCTTTTGGAGAACCACGTTTTTTGACATTAAGTCCTGTAAACCTGGCGAAATCCACTTGGAGATTATTTTTTCCTAAAGAAATTAAAGTTCGAAAGTGCTGAGATGTTAAGCAATGAATAAAACAAGGCAATAAATAATTCACTCATGTATTAATAAATATTTCAGGGCTGAGTGGAGTCCTGGTTAATGCATGTTAATAACTTAGTAAATGAAACTCTTTGAATGCTTTATGTTACAACTTCAACTATTTAGCATTACTGTGCATGGATCTATAGATAAAATATTTAACAAAAGTCAGTAATGAATAGGAAAAGAGCACTTTAAGGAGGTTTTAATAAATAAACTCATTAATAGTGCAAGACATTCCAAGGCAAACATATGCATTTATCAGACCCTAAACCTGATTTCACTGTACTTGTCAGGACTCTTCTCACTTAAAGTAGACTGCCCAGGTGAATTCTGAACACAGACATTGATTAAGAGAGGCACTGCCGTTTACTAAACTCACAGTCTCTCTCTTTTTTTAAAATATATTTTATTGATTTTTTGCAGAGAGAAAGGGAGAGGGATAGAGAGTTAGAAACATCGATGAGAGAGAAACATCGATCACCTGCCTCCTGCACACCCCCTACTGGGGATGTGCCCGCAACCAAGGTACAGGCCCTTGACCGGAATCGAACCCGGGACCCTTCAGTCCGCAGGCTGACGCTCTATCCATTGAGCCAAACCGGTTAGGGCTCACAGTCTCTCTTTATGTCGCACATATGTCCCTGACATGCAGCCCGAGTTGAAGGCATAATCCCCGGAGCAGGTCTGGGGGTGCTCCAGCCAGAGGTCAGAGGGGTGTCAGGAACTTGGAGCCATTTTTGAGGTTAGTTCTTTGGCTGGGGTGGCATTGAATTCCCCCGGAGAGCCAGGACAACTCAGAGAAGCTCTGTGTTCCCAGCTGTGCTGGGAGGGGCACTGCTCTCTGCGATTTTGCTCAGGGGCAGCTCTGTAGAATCCGAGTTTTCGGAAGGACATCCTCAGTGTAAAATGAGCCCCAGGCATCGTGGTCATTTCCCGTACAGACACCAAAGCCGCTCTGGTCACCAACGCTGGCCCTGCCCGCTGTCCCTGCAAGCTGACTTCTCAAGTTTTCCTTTCATTCCTAGCTCCTGCAATTCCCTTGTTCTCGTGCCCTTAGCTATGATTTAAAAGCCCATTTGTTCTATTTTACCCAGCACATCGAGGTGCTTGTAGCTGAAAGACTGTCAGATATTACTAGTGGCTGGAAGAACTCTCTCGAATTCTTCCTAAGACCTTTAAATTTGGCTTTTACTCAAAACAAAGCTTGGAGGCATTTTTTTTTCCTATTGTGAAGAAAAAATAGAATGAAAGAGCAGAGCAAGAAAACCTGAATGGAAATGAAACCTGCGTATGCTTTTACAAGGCTTAGCGCCTCGGCCTGCTTTTCGTATGAAGTAGTTTGCTCTTCTAAGTGCTCAGGGAGGCACCGAATGCAGTTGAAGAAAATGGATTTCTGCTTTCTGGCTCTGCATCTCTGCCCTTCCTCTCGGTCTCCAGTTAACAAAGGGATGGGTAATTTATCCACTGAAAGCCTTCCTTTTTCACCCGATTCATTATCTTGAACTAGTTCTTCAACCCTACCTGTGATTCTGTGACATATCTATCATTTACTGAATTCCCATTTTCCTTAAAGCAGTTGGAGTTATTTTTGATGATTTACAACAGAGAATTCTGATTGATATAGGATGATGATTTCTTTAAAAACGTTTCTTTTAAATTAACTGAACTTTGTTTTCCACACCAAAGTTTAGCCTAAAATGTCAACCACATTTTAAGAAAACCCAATGTGGAAGTGTATACACAAAGAGTTAGAAAATCTTAATTAAAAAAAAAAGGAATATTAGTCTTCCTTTATTTTTTTCTTTCAAAACAGAATTATTTAGTAACATTCATATCATTTAAAAACAAAACCTTTTTGGGGGGGTCCTTTTATTTGTATTTATTTACTTATTAAATTTATTGGGGTGACATTGGCTAATAAGATTATATAGGTTTCAAGTGTACATTTCTATGATACATCATCTGTATAATGCACTGTGTGCCTACCACCTTAAGTCAAATTATCTGTCACCATATATTTGAGTCCCTTTACCCTTTTTTACCCCCTCACCCCACTTCCTTCTGGCAACCATGATACTGCTGTGTCTATGAATTTTTGTTTGTTTTATTTGTTCATTTGTTGCTCCCAGTTTTATATCCCACATATGAGTGAAGTCATATAGGTTTTGACTTTTTCTGTCTGACTTATTTCACTTAGCATCATATTCTCAAGATCCATCCATGTTGTTGAAAATGGCAGTATGTCATCTTTTCTTGTGGCTAGGTAGTATCCCATAGTATGGCCATCATTCCAATATGTTGGCCACCGTGAATAATAAGTCTCCCTTTAAATGATGAGACCTCTAGTGAGTTTAAAATGATTTCATTTCCAACACATTCTCTGTCTGAGACTTTGATAAATGTGCTGCTTCAGTTCAGTCTGAGCTGCTGGTTCACTCGTTCATTCGACCATGTCTTCCTTCAACACTTCCCAAGAACCTGCTCCGTGCCAGGCATTGATCTGGCACCAGCTTCCTCCCTTCCTCCGGGCTCCGTATCCCAGCGCACTACACATTCTGAACAAAAGCAACGGATTGGGCTGGAGAGGCTTAGGAAGCAACTTCATCCACTTATTCATCGTCTCTGAGTGCAGGGTGTGCCCTGCTGGGGGTGCGGCACTGAGAAGCAGCAAGCTTTCTAGGCCACAGGCTGTCTCGCTTCCTCCTTAGCTCTTGCAGGAGGCTCACTATCAAATGCAGGTCTAGAAAAGTCTACATCCCTAAAGTATGGCGACCATTAAGACACATTTTGCCTTTGATGTCTCCCGCATTTCTATTAAAACCATAATTACCCTTGATTCGTAACCACAGGCCTCTGGAAATCCGGCTACTATTGGCTCCAAACCCTCTCCCCTGTCATCCACAGACTGATGTCTGTGAGAACAAGAAGACTGTATCTTATTCATCTTTGCCTCCTCAGAGCAAAGGATGGAGGAACCATTTAAATAACGTTTTAGAATTTTAAATATTTCTCACAAAAAGTGTTGCTTTCTGTTGCCTGCTTACTACCAACCATACACAACTGACCTGGTACCTGCAGGTGCTCTCAACTCAGCTCACTTTCCTCAGGAAGACCTTCTCTGACGCCAAAGGCAAGGTCTGGACTCGCTGTGATGAGCTCAGAGAAAAGCCCAGGTTTCCCCTTTACGGCACCTACTTGTGTTTAGGCGGTGCCAGTGTTCTCTGGTAGAATATACACTCCAGGAGGGCTGGGCTGCTGTAAATCAGAAGCAGTGCCCGGGACACAGTAGATGCTCAATAAACATCTCTGGAATAAATGAGTTTGGATCAATAGCATTTATAAGGCTAACCTTTCTCTCCTTTTCATCCTCTCTTGTCCGGAGAGCTGCAGGTGTGTGTGTTGTTTCTATCAGTTTTCTATTTCTACTGGATGGATGCATGGTATCTTTTTTTTTTTTAATACATTTTATTGATTTCTTACAGAGAGGAAGGGAGAGGGATAGAGAGCCAGAAACATCAATGAGAGAGAAACATCAATCAGCTGCCTCCCGCACGCCCCCCAGTGGGGATGTGCCCGCAACCAAGGTACATGCCCCTGACCGGAATCGAACCCGGGACCCTTGAGTCCAAAGGCCGACGCTCTATCCACTGAGCCAAACCGGCTCTGGCGATGCATGTTATCTTGATGAATCTATGTCGGGGCAGCTACAACATTTCCATGCGGGAGAGGCCTCTATTATTGCACTTCTCCAGGGCTTGGGTTGACACGGCAGTGGTGTCCTTCTGTCCCCAAACTGCCTTTTAACCTTGTTCCATGGGAATGTGTCAGTAGGGAGTCTAGTTCGAAACGGAGATATTCTGATCGCTTTTCCTACTTTAACCACTAGAGGGGGCAGTGACATGCTCTGTTGCTGCACCTGAGTTGCACCTGTAGGATATTAGAGCGAGCTGGACCCCAGTGGTCTCCTGGGCCAACTCCTCCCCTTTCACAAACAAACGCAGAGATGAAGGGACTGGCCTATGGTTACGGAGTTGGTCAGTGACAAAACCCAGATCTCTTGCTTTTCCTTCCAGAATGCTTCATTGCAGCACGTGGTCCCCGGCCTGCCAGTCCCTGGAGGACCCTTGCAGGGCCCGCTGACAGGGGTCAGTTTTGACAATGCTGAGTCACTTGCCAAGCATTCCTGGGCCTGCCAATGTCCTCATCCAAGTTTATTTATCGGTGCTCCGTATCTACGCATGTGGGCTGGAGGGAGGGGCAGCAAGCATGAGGTAATGGCAGTTGTGCTGAATTCCAGCCCTTGCAGAAAACAAGATGTGGTGGATGGTTCTGGTGCTAGCTATGGCCTTTTGGTTACACACGCAAGCTTTCCTATTGCCCCTTATTCTTGTATCTGTCCCCCCTCCCCCTCCCCCTTCACAGAGGCACAGGCCGGTAACAGCAGTCTGCCTAATCACAGCTTCCTGGTCTCCCCAGATACAGCCATGGTTCAGGAGAGGGCACGGTGTCCCGCTGGGTCTATTCGAGTCCTGCCCTGGAATTTCTGAGTTGGAAATTGGAGGAACAACTCACTATCTTGCCTCGGGGCTCACGGTGCTGGAAGGATGTGAGGTTAGATGACTGTGGCCATCTTTCTAAGCAAATGGAGAAGACTTATTACTGGAAGAAGAGATGAGCGGAAAACACAAAACCAGAGAAAAACGCCAGGTGGAGGACTACATCCCAAGTCCACTCCTTCAGCCCTGGCTCCTACAGCTTCTCAGGTTCTGAGTCGCCCAGTTCTTATTCCTAGCCATCTGAGCTTATGCATTCCTTTGTTTTTTTTTAAATATATATTTTATTGATTTTTTACAGAGAGGAAGGGAGAGGGATAGAGAGTCAGAAACATCGATGAGAGAGAAACATCGATCAGCTGCCTTCTGCACGCTCCCCACTGGGGATGTGCCCGCAACCAAGGTACATGCCCTTGACCAGAATCGAACTTGGGACCTTTGAGTCTGCAGGCCGACGCTCTATCCACTGAGCCAAACCGGCTAGGGCCATTCCTTTGTTTTGTTTGGTCTAAAGTCAGTTTGAGTTAGATTTGTGTCACAGTGAAGGATTTTGACTAGTCCGGAGACCGCTCACTCTTGGTGTAGGGTAATATCACCTTTCCTCTGACCCTAAACCAAGGGTCCAGCCAACAGTCCATCTTTTAATACCAGATTCGCGGGCGAATAGTAATTAAATTTTTTTTAAATTATATCCTCACTGTTGTCTGTCCTGGTTAGTTCAACCGGAAAGAACATGTTGCTAGTGAGGCCAAGAGCACAGGTCACATGGTTCAGTTAGTTCTGCTCTGTCTGTAACAAAACCTGCCCCTAAAAACATCCAGCCTTTTTTTAACAGCTGACCTTGGCCATGATGTGAACCAGTGAGGCCCAGTGCATCTCTGCACTGACCCCGGAAGGGAGCAAGGGTTATGGAAGCAGCACGGGTCTGAGCCTTGGGCCATAGCATTCTAGTCCCACCTCCATCTTTTCCTTATTGGGGGACCCCCAAGTGAGTCAATTATCTTCTTTGGGCCTCCATTGATCAGGTTACAAAAAATATGATAGTTGGGCAACACGATCCTAAGATACAGTCTGGCTCTAAAATGACATTACTCTCAAAGACCAGCTGAAGTGATCCTCCATGAATGGTCAGTCAGTCCTACTGTTTTTGTACCAACAAGACAACATATAACCTGACTGTGTTCTCATCAGTCCTTAGGGCAAGTTGGGTAAGGAATCATTAAGCATATTATAAATAGTTATCTTCGCTTTCAGCCCCAAAGTGCAATCCTGCCCTCCTTGGCGAATGATATGTTCCCCTCAGGGCTCAGTCCTAAATATGTCAGGGAAAGCATATCCTTTCTAAATATTAACGATTGGGGAGCAGCCTTTCATTTCTTCAGGGGCTGGGAGTGAAGAGATTTCCTCCGTTCTCACCTCTGCTGCCCGGGTTCCCTTTAACACCTCCACCTCCCAAACTGAAGAGCTGAGGGTTGCTAGGAGACGGGGCTGAGGTGGCAGGAGGTGATCAGCTCACTGGGGAAGCCAGGAGGAGGAACCCAACCCTTGAGGAAGTAGAAAAGCAAGTGCTTCCTAGACTCCTGATCTAGTTTTAAAAATAGAGTTAAAGTGCAAGTGGGGATGGGTCGGGGAAGGGAAAGGAGCAAGCTTTGGGGAAGGCGTGTAGATGAGAGGCAGAGACTCTCATAGGCAGAGGAGGCACTATGTGAGGCTGGTAGAGGCTCAGAGATGGTAGGCTAATTGCTCAGAGATGCTAAATGCACAAGTCATTTTGACTGACACCCCTGGTGAATTAGATTGGGACCCTACATGGTGGCCGAATGAACGCCTGCAGGACAGCTAAGAGCCGCGTGGCTGGGGCCGCTCTTCCTTGGCCTGAACTTGTCTCTGGTCCAAGTGCAGCTGTATCTGAATTGCTCTGGGTGACGAGAGGCTGATCCGATAGGGCTCAGTGTTACTATTAAGGGGACAAAGGTCAACTGGACCCTGTAGGGTGCCCCCTAGGACACCAGGTAAGACCACAGTAGGCGAAGGGTGGCTGCTTAGGTGGCCATGCTGTTAGCAAAGCCCTGAGCTTGGCTTGCCTGACACATGGTAACAGCACTGGGCCCACGGTAAGAGCTCAATAAATGATTGTTATTTCTATTGTTCTAGTTATAATTATCCTTACAGATGGGTATTGAGTTTTCATCTTCTCCTTGCACCCCTGGGTTTTGCCTCTATAACTATTCTGAGGTGATTATGGATCCCAAACATCCTCACAGTGGGCCTTGACTGCTTTTAATGTCCCTTTAAGGGCTTCTTATCCCATTCCCATCCGAATGTGAGTCACACACTCAGAGTGAGTTTCCTTAGCCCCGTGGTCGGCAAACTGCGGCTCGCGAGCCACACGCGGCTCTTTGGCCCCTCGAGTGTGGCTCTTCCTAAGCCTTAGGAGTACCCTAATTAAGTTAATAACAATGTACCTACCTATATAGTTTAAGTTTAAAAAATTTGGCTCTCAAAAGAAACTTCAATCGTTGTACTGTTGATATTTGGCTCTGTTGACTAATGAGTTTGCCGACCACTGCCTTAGCCAATCAACAGTGACGATTCACCCCAACCTCTGCCCACATAACCCAAACCTGACAGACCAAAACACCTGACTCAACAAAACACCAACCACATGCTGCTACGTCTTGCCAGGAAAGAGCCACCTTCCTTTCATTTCTGACCTTCACTTGCGGAATGTTTCATGCGTGTTGAATGTGTTGCATGGCCTGCCCCAGAAGCCACTGCGTCTTGGTGGGGGAGCAATACCACCCCCAGGAGAGTCTGCTGTCTCCCTCCCTCCACTGCTGGCCTGCACAGAGCGGCCTTTGTCTGAGGTCCTGGCCTGCTGCTCGGAGTGGCAGCAGCAGCAAGAGCGGCACAGGGGCAGCGAGCTGAATTGGAAATCACACCCTGCCCTGATGTAATGTTTCCGAACGCGTGGTGGTTGGGTCACATGAGGTCTAACATCATCTGGAGGTGGGAGCTTCCGGGAATGCTGCCACCAGCAACTTTGCCCGGCAGATACCGGATCTCAGCTCTTACAGGAGACAGAACAGCAAACCGAGCAGAGCAAAACCGAAGCTATGTGCCAGCTTCAAAAATCGGAGGGGTCAAATCACAAGGGAGAAGAAAGGGCGTTGTCATACTTAGTCCAGAGACTCAACCCTCACCGCTCAGCGTTCAAACTCACTGATAACCAGGAGGACCTTGGGAGGCTTATGGAGTTCAACCATCTGCCTCTAAGGCAGTGGTTCTCAACCTTCTGGCCCTTTAAATACAGTTCCTCATGTTGTGACCCAACCATAAAATTATTTTCGTTGCTACTTCATAACTGGAATGTTGCTACTGTTATGAATCGTCATGTAAATATCTGATATGCAGGATGGTCTTAGGCAACCCCTGTGAAAGGGTCGTTTGACCGCCAAAGGGGTCTCGACCCATAGGTTGAGAACAGCTGCTCTAAGGAACATCATATCTGGAACTTCAAAGCACAGAAAATTCTCCAGGGGGACGATGGTGCATCACCTGCTTTGATAGGTGGCTCATGTGTCATTCCTCTTAGAGCAGTGGCTCTCAGGTGGACGAGCTAGATGTCCCGGAGGAGTGGCGAAGGGGTGAGGTTTGGGCACGTACCCCCGGGAGATATTCTTCTACGTGCTACGTGGGTGGAGAGACAGGATCTTGGGGAGAGAATTGTGGGGTTCAGTAATGAAGCTTCTGCAAACTCCCTGTATGGACTAAAGATAATATTTTAAGAAATAAAGCTTCATCTTTGTTAGTCATGAGGATATTTTTAATTACAAAAATTTCAAATATATAAAGAAATTACAGAACACTAAAAGAAATGCCCATAGATATCCTTCACCTAGATTCACCAATTAATAACCTTTTTCCATCTCTGTTTCATTTTTGTCTCTCTCTCTCTCTCTACACACACACACACAGATACACACACGCTACACTAAGGATTTTGTAGCCTAAGGACCAAGGATTCTGGAACATGGGTGATGTAGTGACAGAAGCAGTGTTTCCCAAAGCGTGATGGGGAACAGGATCACTATTAAGTGGAACTGTATGCAGATGAGCATGGAACAACATGGAATCATGTACACCAAAATTCAATCATTATTACTTCCCATTTTTCTTCTCTGCTGAAATGGCCAGTTTGCCTAATGCACAAATAGCCCCAGCTAATTATAGCCTCCCCCTTCGAACTAAAAGCAACATAAAGGTCCATTCTTTTCATAAATCAAAATGAAATAATATAGCATTGTTTTGATAATACAGAAAAATATACTAGTAAAGTAGATAACGAAGAAACAGAATGTATTGACATAGTCACAGCACCAGGAAAGATGGGGTAGGATGAAAAAGAACTTTTTCTATGACCTTATTATGTTCATTATAATGTCCTTGTACTATGAGGGAGCAACACAAAAGAGAGAGCCGTTATTCCAGTTCCAAGAAAACAATTTAATCAAAGATAATCCCGCTTCCCAGTACTGAATTATAAAAATGAGATCCTTTTGCCTCATAAACCTGGTTGCTCTTTCCAAGTTCCTCCCACCCACCTCTTCTCCTGCCTCACAAGGCTCTTGAAAATAACTGAGCCGAGACATGCCACCCGTCTCTCCTGGTCTCTATGTGACTTTCATATCTAGTGCTTAACCCCAGGCCCCGGGGAATAGAGTGTTCCCCCCCCCCCCCAACAGATTCGACGAAACGGCAAGAGGTTTTCAGGGAAATACTGAGAAATCTAATTGCTAGCAACAGGAATGACGATCCAACTTCGAGTTCTCCAGATGTGCGTGCATTCTGTCCACCCAGATAGCATTTAAAATTTAATTAGAAATCCTTTGAGTTCTTCAGAAGAAGATCTTTAGTGAGCTGTGGGAGCGGATGACAATTTTAATTATTCACCATATCCTTTCCTTAGGAAGGCAGCTCGCTGCGGCCAGAGAGGAACAAGGTAAACGCTGCTGATCCCAGCTCCCTCTTCTTTTGAAACTAGACTTGATTTTTTAGAGCAGTTGTAGGGTCACAGCCAAACTGGCTTCCCAGAGCCACCTGCTCCAGCGCAGCCTTCCCCACCGCCCACAGGGCCCCTGAGAGGGGGACATTCGTTACATATGCTGACATGTCATCACCACCCAGACTCCACAGTTTGCAGTGGGGGGCGGTCCCTGTCACCTTATTTTTCGTGTGGGGTCTAAAGGGCAAGTTCAACACCAGTATCCACACCGGGCAGCCTCCTGGGTTTCCTCCATGTCTTTGTGAAGCCCTTCTGCTGGCCGGCAGTCCCTTCCTTTGGCGCCTGTGCCCGGTGCTGTCAGACTGTCAGGGCAAGTCCGCTGCCTGGGCGTCCCCAGCTCCCTCCCCTCATCACCACTTTTAATTATGTCTTATTTCCCTGGGAAGAAGTTCGGTGCTCTTCAAGGTCATGTGTAGTTATTTATACACACATGTGAGCTGAGGTGCTAATGAGTGATACTGGAGGCAAGAGGATGCTATAGGAGGCAATGCTACCCCAGAGGCAGGAAGTTCAAATCCTGTGAATTTCAGGAAGGGGCAGGCTCAGGCAAGCCAGAGGGCAGACAGTTCTGGGCTGCCACTTGGGAGTGCCCCTCAAATCATCCCAGATAGGGGGCTGCCCACACCTTGATCTCAGCCCAGCGGTACTTGATTCTGGGCTTCTGGCCTCCAGAATTGTGAGAACGTAAATGTCTGTTGTTTTTTTAAAAAATAATAATCTTCCCAGGTAGGAGGCCACCTGCTCTACCTGTGCGAAGAGAGAGCCCTGTATTTTCCTGTCTATCATTTCTCCACCGCTTTAGATTTGAAATGCAAGGAGGAGGATTGTCTAGAATAACCCTTCCCTTCCCTCGCTCTCTCCCTCTCCCTCCCTCCATTCCTTCCTTCCTTCCTTCCTTCTTTCTTTCATTTTACAGGTGGGAAAAAGAACAGATGACTCACCTCAGATCTCCTAGGGTGACAGACCTTGGGCAGTGGTGTGCTGGTAATGTTTAACAACTGGCTCTCTGGAAAAAAAGAAATTTAGGAGTTTAGTGTGAATTTTATTGAGATAAAGGAAGTGTGGGATACACTTTGCAAATAATAAAATATACGGCACCCTTTATTGTAATTTCCACATAGCCAGTTGACCCTCACAAAATGCTTTTGCTGATTTTTGCTGAATTCATGCTTTGAGCCTATGGTTGTGATTCAGCCATGCATGATATGACAAATAGAGTTGCACTCCCATCTGCTTTTCCCAATGAGTTACATCTGTTGTGTAATCTTCAGTTTATTTACTATTTATCAGCCACAAACAGAGGACAGTTGGCTGTTGAACAACCCCTGCACAGTCGAAAATCCACATGTAACTTTTGACTCTCCAAAACTACTAATAGGCTACTTTTTTAAAAAAAATGTATTTTATTGATTTTTTACAGAGAGGAAGGGAGAGGGATAGAGAGTTAGAAACATCGATCAGCTGCCTCCTGCACATCTCCTACTGGGGATGTGCCTGCAACCCAGGTACATGCCCTTGACCGGAATCGAACCTGGGACCCTTCAGTCCGCAGCCCGACGCTCTATCCACTGAGCCAAACCGGTTTCAGTCTAATAGGCTACTTTTGACCAGAAGCCTTGCTGATAACAGTCAATTAACACATAGTTCCTTTTAAGTATCATATACTGCAGTTTTACAATACAGTGAGCTAGAGGAAAAAAATGTTAAGAAGATCATACGAAAAATATATTTATCATAGAGCAATTCAGACTCATGTTGTTCCAGGGTCAAATGTATAACCATTAAACTGAGAGCTCTCTCAGCTCTAGTAATGTTTGTAATATAATTTTTTAAAAATAATGCTTTTCTTTAAGAACTGGCTTGCGAAATTCCTAGAAGTGTAACCACTGGCCCTCATGAGCCAAACCGGCTCCAGCACCCCTCTGCCTTCAGGGCTGCGGACACCTGGCTGGACTGTCTTCTCATCTTCAAAGTAGGGCTGGGATGCAGGACTCCACAGTCAAAAACCAAGCATTTGCTTTCTGTTGTGCTGGGCCGGGGAGAGGCTGCTGACATCTCGCTGAGTTTACAGCCAGAATGCTTAGCGACCATCCCACAGAGCAGCCGGGCCTCTGCAGAAGGATATGAGCCTCTGTAGGAAGTGACACACCCTTTATCTTCGGGCTCAGAGATGCTAATCCCCCCTGAGGAGAAAGCATGGCTGAGGTGGGGAAGGCAGGAATTGAAAGCAAGTGTTTGTCAATGTTTTCTTCGAGCCTCATGCCTTTCTACCCACCTGAGTCTGTGACAGGGACAGGGCGGCTATGCAGGGATCAGCGGGACAACCGCAGTCCAGCACCAGCTCCCTTACTGCCCTCTAGGCCCTCTGTTCTCTACTGGAGTCTGACTGGCCACAGAAGATAGTTCTGGGAGTAAGAAGGTAAGAAAAAAAATCAAATCTATAAATAACACCAACGTGCATTTGGGGGAGGTAAGAAAAAAGGACCCAGGTATGTTTCTTTGCTCTTTGTTTAGTCATCTCCCATCCAGGCACCTGGGGGACTATGTCTGCTCCGGTGGAAGCGTGGTCTCCCCTGAGAGTTGCCTAAAAAGCACATGATTTCCTCTTTCAGATTTTCTATTGATTTGGCAGTCAGTCGACTGCCCTGAAGTTGAGTTGTGTGTTTTTGCCAGTCTGGCTGCAGCGGGCAGCGTTTAATTTTTACTGTTACTAATGCTACCATTATTAATACTCTAACTGCAGGAAGGAGGAGGAGCAGACAGAGCAGGAAAATGTGGGGCAAGGAAGGCAACAGCTAATATTAAGTTACTTTTAAAAAAATCAGAATATTTTTAAATTGTGGTAGAATGCATTTATTTGTTTGTTATTTATCTATTTGTAGAATGCATTTAAGAGTCAGCATTTTAACGTGCATAAATCGGTGGCATTGGTACATTCACAATGTCGTGCAATCGTCACCATAATCTGGTTGCAGATCATCTTCATCCTTCCAAAAGGCAGCCCTGTACTCAGAAGGCAGAAGGCGCTTGCCCTTCCCTCTCTCCCCTGCCCCTGGCCACCACTAATCTGCTCCCTCTCTATGGATTTGCCTAGTCTGCACCTTTCACATAAATGGAATTATACAAAATGTGGCCTTCTGTGTCTTCTTTCACTTAGCGTAATGTTTTTAAGCGTCATCCATGTTGTAGTGTGTAATGCGTACGTTATGTTTGGATAAAAAAAGAGATGGAAAATCATAAACCCTCTTCACCTGGCTGGGTATTGCCTTCCCCCCAGTTTTACTTGGCAGCCCATGAGAGGAAATACTGCCAAGGCAACCCTCTGGTTTTGTGCCTTATCCAGGGCCCGAGGAAACAGGAAAAGAGGATGAAAAGAAATGAAATATAGATATCCCAAGTGAATAGGTCAACTATCTTTTTAAAGTTCTGGTCATATTTTGGTTTGTAGTTATATCTACTTAAAGAGCATTGTGTTAGAACTGACTTCGCATACTGTTTTTTTAATTTCTTTTATTTTTAATAGCCCTGAGGAAGTAAAAGATAAAACCATGGCAACGTATCAACCAAGGTAGTACACAAAAACCTACGAGCTGATCACAGAGGAAAATGGGTGGCATCTCAAAGACTTCATCATTGTCAAACACGCTCTCAGCTCCCGGCAGCTCCGACAAAGGGATGCTGCTCTGAGAATCCTTGCTGAGACGTTTCCTTGTGGCTCTGGAAAACAGAGTCACGTTTAGGTCCCTGTTTACCCCCGTTGTCACTTTTTCGCTAAGCTTCTTCGTGGGTTGCAAACTCTTTCTGATTCATGTTTCTGTAACCTGAATTTCTGGTGATTCAAAGGAATCGCGTCTGTGTTATAGTAGGGCTTCAGACACCTCTTTGTGTTGCTGTGTTAGTCAGAGTAATTAATGTTAGCCGTGCCAGCAAAACAACCTTGAAATCTCAGTGGTTTCACACAATAAATGTTTCTTCTTTGTTCACGTCACAACTCAAAACAGGTCTGACAGCTCTCCTCCAGGCGATGACTCAGGGATTGAGGCTCCTTCTGTCTTTCGGGTTTGCCGTCCTCTATGGCCCTCTTGGAGTCCTGGCCGTAGCATGTGAACTGAGCTGACCAGCAAGCAAGGAGAGATCAAGCAGAGGATACCATGGAGACTTTAGGGTCCAGGCCTGAGAGGGGCCTACATCACATTCAGTCATGTTCCGTCGGCTGCTGCAAAGGGTCTGGGAGATGTAGTCTTCTGTGTCTAGGAGCTAGGAACAGTATTGTTGAGCACCTGTCCTAGCCGGTCTCTGCCATAATCCTTCTGAACCCTTTAGCATGCTTGAAAAGAGGCAGGTGGTGGAAGGTTGCCTCATGTTGGTTCCCTGGTCAGTCATGCCACACCTGTGCCTCTACTTTGCATGATTCCGGGCAGACAAACTCCACTCTATATCACAGACCACCATTCCCTTCCCTGCTGTCCACTTTCTGCAGTTCTAGAACCTACTATCTCTCTTCAATCACCTAAGGATGAGAAAGTCTGATGCCCCTTTACCATTCCACACCGATCCTCCCCTTACTCATAGTCAAGAGAGGCCAGACGGTAACAACAAAACTTTACTGAAGGGTTTAATATCACAGAAGGTGGTTACAAGAGGGGGTTGTGGGGACCTCCACCTGTAGCCAGTTGGTCACGAACACAGATGACAACCTGGACCTATGATGGATGTCTGAAGTGTTGGGGGAACAGAATTTGACACCATCTCCAGATAGATATTGTCAGAACTGAGTTGAATTGCCAGACACCCACTGGTGTCTGAGAATTGCTCAGTGGTGTGGGGGGAAAATCCTCATCAGAATGGGTATCAGCATCATAAGTGGCCAGGTCCTTGATAATTGAGGTTTCCAGAGCAAAGGAATTCTCATCCTAAGACGATTTTATTTTCTATTCGCTAAAACACAGAAAATTGCTCAAAAGTTTGATATGAGCTTTTTCTGGATGTAATCCTCTTCATCAAGATGTCCAGCCAGGATCACAGGTTCAAGTATGGGTCAAAGCTCAGATTACCTGACACCCATCCCTGTCTCTTGCAGGAATTCCTGTAGGAAGGAGAAGTCTGCCAAGCGCAGAGCCTGAGGGCTCAGTCCCAAGAAGACAGCCAGAGAGGGTCCATGTTCCCCTGCACATGGAGTCCAGGTATCTTGGTTCTTTTTCTGTCATTCTTGCATCTACCATGGGTTCAGGGCAGTTCTTTATACAGAGTCATCCCTCAGCTAATACTCATTGAATGAATGGATCACCGGGTCATTTGAACCGAGGGCTGTTCCATTTTTGGCTTCAAGAAGAACTGCAGGTGATAATGTCCGAGCCAACTCCTGTGGTTGCTCAAGTCACCGAAGCTGCTGAAGAAGTTGTGGGCACAGAAGGTTTGCGAGCTCAGCGTCTCTCAGAGCTGATGGATAAGGAGCTCTTGTGGTTCCCACTTGCTCTTCTTCTGCAGCCCCCCAGGCAGAAGATTCAGGCTGGGCCAGTGAGGACAGAGCAGGAGGGCACTGAGGGACAGACAGCCACCTGCAGGCCAGTCATGGGATGACTCCACTCCAGGTCATTCATACCGTCTCAGAGATGCCACGAGAATGAGAGAAGATGGCATTGACTGTGCAGTCCTTTCCTTGTGTTCCTAACCTGGATCACCTCGCCTGCGCTGAATTATGCATCAGTAATGCTTAAAACCCTCTTTATTATCTTGTGAATGGCAAGAGTATTTGCAATGTGCTTTTATTTTGCTGTTAAAAACACGAATATGCTGAATGTAAATTTGTAAAATGTGCCCGTTTTTAGAACCCAGTTTTGGTATTTCTTACTGTTGTAATATTTCAGGAGTCAGTCTCAAAAACACAAATAGTTGGGGGCTTCCTCAAACTCCCAGAGGCCCCCCACATCATCCCTTTTGCCCTTTCACCCCTTCCATTCCGGACCTCTGTCCTTTGTCAAATGTGTTTGCCTTAGAAGTCTCTTTCCTGAAGAGTCTGTTCCAGAAGGTTCCTCTGTCCCTTACATAAGTAAATTCCTGTTGAATAGCCCCTCCACCCCCCACCCTTCGACGTGCCTTGACATGCCTGATTCCTCCAGTGAACCCAGCTTAGACTCATGCTGGGTTCCCTGCATGAGTAAGGAATGAATGAGGAGGGGCTTACCCAAAGTGATCCAGCAGCTTAATTAAACTAGTAAGAGCAACCTTCACTGGGCGGATATAAAGAAACATGGATTAATTTCCATTCTTCCTCCAACTTCAGTTTGGATTCAATATTTAGCCCCGACGAAAGCAGCATCCTTCCATAGTCACACCTAGAAATCTTGCGAGCACAATCATAATTTAAGGAATTTTTAGGACAAGGTTTTGTTGGGGATTTGAATGAACAAAGCTTGGTGGGGAGTTCCAGATCTTTCTGCATGTTGTTTTGCTCACAGGAAGAGTCTCACTTTCCTTTTTTATTTAGACACAAATGTGCGAATGATTTGTGTTTCTCTGAATTCCCTGGCAAAGGTGCTTATTGAAATAACAGAGGGGCTGCCGGCAGTAAGGAAGAAGATAAAACTTCCTGGCTGGATTTTTTAAAAAGCTATAAATAATCATGACTGTGTTGTCACAGCACAGGTGATAATTCTTCGTTGCTATCCTGGGGCTGACCAACTAATCTAGCCAGCTCCTCTTCCACACACAGCATCATCCCTCAATTTTGGGTGAAGTCCATCATTTCTGAGAATTTGGGGGGAGTTTCTGGCATTGCTGATTCACCGGCTATTTTAGCTGAAGCCACCACCCATTCGTACCTGCCTTGGGCGCAGGCGGAAAGTGAGGTGGCCGGATGCTACCTTAGGTAACTGGAGCATCACTCCTGGAAGCGAGAAACTGCCTCTAAATTATTCAGTGAGCCACCTTCCAGTCCACGGGCCTTTCACAACAGTGAGGAAAGCAGCAGCGAAGTGCCGTGATGGTCTCCACACAGCAGGATTTAACGGGAAGGAAAAAAATAGGGGCGGAGGAAACATCAGTTGGAAGATGCCAAGGAGGGCAGAGCGAGTTGGAAAGCCCACGACAGCTCTCCTCTTTTCCAGGTGGGAATGTGGGAAGTGGGAAGGGTGCAGTGGTCCTCAGCCAGGGTTACCGCCACCTTTGGGGGTATTTTTTAATGTGTGTGTTAACGTGCGTATTGTTCACAACACCCATTTCCTGCTGGGCTATTTGCACCTTGAGGGCAGGGGTCTGACATTGCTTTTTAATGTGATATGCCCTACCCTGGCACTCAGCAGGCGCCAGATAAATGCATGATGAATGAGATGTGCTCTGTTTGAACTTCCTTTAGCTCAATTCATCTGCTAAAAAGCAAACAAACAAATCACAAAATAAGTTTATTTCTTTTCCTAAGCTTCCAGTCTTTCACATAGTTGAGGTCAGCCTTCTTTTGTCTGGGTTGAATGGCCATGTCAGGTGCCTAGTAGTTTCAAAGGAAAGTTTTACAGGCCACCACTTAAGTGCTTCTGGACACTACACATCTGATGCAGGCATTTCATCAACATTCTTCCTACATTCGGACAGATATTTACAATTAGATGTTTGTTTATATGATCAATACACTTTGGAAGCAACAACGCTCATTTCTATAGATCCATAGCTACCCTAGTGTACTTGGGCGGCTTCATTGGACGGAGTCCTATGTATCTATAGCCTAGATCATTTACTCTCTTTTGTGACAGACAGCCAATAGGGCAGCTCCATTCATGAAGAGGTAAGAAGGCATGCATGGCAAGTTACAGGTGTGGAGAACTCCATATGGCTGGCGTGTTAAGTATAACCTGAGCTTAGGAAGAGCTAATGATCAAAGCTGGATAGAATGGATATTTGTTGCTTATTTTAGAATCCATCCCTTCTCCATTTCATTCCTTGTGGTCTGGCTGGGACTCCTGTTCTGGGAATGGACACTGGATTAAGGCCTAAGCCAACTGGTATACCATATTCCATTGGAACAAGGGTAGGAATGCGATCTAGACTGCTCTAACCAGTGTCAATCTCTGGACTTTTTTTTTGGGGGGGGGGTGGAATTCTGAGTTAAAGATTCTCATTCTTTTCTACCAGTTTAAGGGGAGGACCTATCTTAGACTGGAATCAACACTGAGGAAGGTGAGTCACAGCACAGAAAAAAGGGTCCTGGAGGTATCACTTCAGCCCCTGCACCAGGATGATTCTGAAATTTCCAGTACATGAGCCAATACATTTCTGGTTTGGTTTAGGCCAGTTTGGATTGAATACTCTTGTTACCAGCAACTGAAAAATCCCAATGTATACACTGGGTTAGCCAAATTCCATCGTCAAGTCCAAAGGGTAAGTAAGCGTAGGGTGAAGGTAGGAGGACACTGGAAAGGTCTAGGGAGTACAAACAACACCTGCCATGAAGCGAGAGGGTCTGTGATGATGCCCCTAAATGAGGACGTACACGTGGCTGGGTTGGCAGCTGAAATCCTACTTATCTTACAATCCTTTTTCTTTTTAAGTTCAATTTTTGGATTAGTTTCAAATATTCTTATTTAAAACATAGCTTTAGTAATCTAAATATGGGATATAAAGCCTCCCAAGGCTAAATGACCTTCTGAGAACTATTTGAACCATAAAACCCAAAAATAAACCAAGTCCGTTTCTAAAAGTTTCAACCATCTGAAAATCAAAAAGGGGCATAGATTGCTATAGCTGCATTCACTCCAAATTTTGGCTCCCAAGAGCAAGGAATAGTGATTTTATACAGAGTTCTCTGACACTGCTCTCTTTCTTCATATTCTTCTTGACAAGTGGGTAGAAAATTTGTCTTAACACCTTCCAGTTCGAGGATGAGATTATTTTAGATAGTCACAGACACAAGATAAATTAACTGCCAACCCCTAACAAGTGCTCAGCTTCTATGGCCTCAATTCCATTATTATTTTCCACCCCTACTGATCAGAACCCAAGAGTAGTCATACCCCATCATGGAAACAGCCCCCTTTGCTTTGTCATTGACCTCCGTTAATGTGATGTTGACCCTCCTTCTTATGAAATAATAGCCCTGGTTCATTTACCTTGTTTTCATTACAGAGGCCCTCACATTAACTGCAAATGCCTCAGTGGTTCTCAACCTTCCTAATGCCGCGACCCTTTAATACAGTTCCTCATGTTGTGACCCAACCATAAAATTATTTTCGTTGCTACTTCATAACTGTAATTTTGCTACTGTTATGAATCATAATGTAAATATCTGATATGCAGGATGTATTTTCATTGTTCTCGACCCACAGGATGAGAATCGCTTTGGAGAGGTGGGGGGGGGGGCGGGGGGCGGTGAACAGCACAATGTTCTATATGGTATTTCTTGGGATCTTGCATTTCTCCCCTTAAAATTGGGTTGCAGATGGAGTGAGGTGAGGAGAAGCAGGCAGGATTCTGTTTATTCCTAACAGGAATATCCTTGAAAAGAGGAGATAGGCATGGAGGAATCAGGTTGGAATGTCCTTCCCCACTGATTTTATTTTGATTAGATCCACGAATCCTAGCAGGATAATATGGCATAGGACAGGGGCCATAAAAAGGACACAGGCATATCATTCAAACATGGACAAGTATAAAGTGTAGTGTAGGTGTACACCTAGCATCACACCACTGACTAAACAGGCCATTGTGTGGATATAATAGAAGTTTGTCTCAAAATAATTTCCCCAAAATGTGGTTCATACTTCAAAGTTATTGCTAACTGTGAGAAAATATTTTAGACCTGATATCTTCCCAAGAGGTGTTAGAATCTTACTATTTGATGTAAGCAGGGCTAAACCTCCTTCCTTCCCTCTTTCCATCTTTCCTTCCTTTCTTCCCTCATTTCATCTTTTCTTCCAAGTATTTTTTGAGCATTTTTTGTGTGTCTGATACCCTATTAGAACTGGGGATGTTACAGTGACCAAGAAACAAAATCCCTGTCCTCAGGTGTTCAAACTCTAAAAATCTTGAGACTTTTTAATAAATCTTGACTGTATGTAAAGAGTATTAGGTAGCTACTGTGTAATCAGCCACTATCTTGATAATCCATTCCCTGACTTTACCCACCACGTCACAACACCCCAACCTTCTACACCTGGATTTTGCTGCCTACTTTTCTCATTCGTCCAGAATATGGCATTTCAAACTAGAGGCAGCAGTCAGAAAAATCATAAAGCATCTTCCGACCTCCTTTTAGGTGAACAGGTTTGCTACGTTTTCAGCAGCAAAGTAAACCTGACCTCCTGATTGTTTTTTGTATGTTTCATTTCATCAACTTTATTATTCATAAAAATATCTGAGGCTTTTTGCAACAGCATGATTGTGAGTCCTAGTCTTAAGTGGCAATGTGAGCTTTATTAGGCATTTAGAGGCATTTGAGAGAGACTGTGCTGGGGATGTGACTTAGGTGCCATTATAAATGAAATTAATATATTTTGTTTAACTTTCTTAATTTATAGTATTAAAACAAGTTAAAATCAAGAACATTTTCCAATTGGCACTTTAACTGACTCTAGTTCAGTGAAAGTTTATAATAACAATTCTAAAGTACCTTTGCCATAATAAAAAGGGCCAAATTCTACTCAGTAGAATTTTTTTACACATTTTATCCTCTTTCAATTATCTAGAAACTAGAGGCACGATGCGCAAAATTCATGCAAGAGTAGGCCTTCCTTCCCCCGGCTGCCGGCACCAGCTTCCCTCTGGCACCAGGGACCCAGGCCCTGGCTTCTTCTGGAAGGTTGTCCGGAAGGACATCTGGTCTAATTAGCATATTACGTTTTTATTATTATAGATTAGTAATCTCAATATAAAACAAATGACATCTTTCTGTTGGCAGGTTATAGTACACTTACTGCATTTTATTTTAACAATAGCCATAGTAAGAATAAGGAATAATTGTATTTACCAAATTACTTCATTGTGAATTAATGACAAAACTGAAGTGACATATTGATCATTCATGAAGAAACTCATTTTGTTCAGTAAAGTGAGAGGGATGGTTTCTTCATGTTTTTAGGAATTCACTAATTTATATGTTATCATTAAGGATACTCATAGCTGCAGCTCAAGACAAAGCCCAGATATAGATGACAGAAATCTTGCCCCAACACCCCATACCACTTAATCTAATTCGACACATTTTCACTCTGTCTTCTCTGGCCAAAGTTTTGACCCATGATGATTTGAAAGTTAAAAAATCTTACTTTCTCCTTTTGGAGAGACTTAGGAGATCTAGATTTAGTTCATTTGATCGAGTGTGTTCTAAGACATAGAGGGGATCCCAGAAGCAATGAGTCAAATCCAGTGGATTGACTACACATGAAAAAGGCTTTGGGTCAGAAGCTCTTCTATCTTAGATCTGCCTTCTGTGTAGAGTAAACTAAAAAGTGGAACTGAGACACAAAACACAACATCGCAGTTGTTCTTGCAATGACAACGTCGCAAAACAGGAGCCAAAACGTTCCTTCTTGAACCCTGCCACTCCTCAGACATAGCACACAACTAAGCTCTGGCCACCTGATGTTTGTGGCCGCTGTTCCACTTGTCTGGAGGTGCCTGTGGGACAGGCATCCCATCTGGCCATCACTGAGGTCTGCGCAAAGCCAAAGAGCAGGTAAGGTGTGAGGTCTGCAGGGTCAGGTGACAGAAAGAAAATGGGTGGAGCCTAAGCCTTTTGCCTTTGAGATGCTAATTTGGAGCTGGGCACCAGAACACAATCCCCACATCAACAAGCCAGAGTTCTCTAAACGTGGGGTGAGACCCAATAGAGAGAAGAACTGAAGTTTTGCTGTCAATACTGGCCCTTAACAAGAGACATTTTGCAATTGTTTCCTATGGAAGACCAAAGGCGAACAATAGGAAAGTGTGCCTTCCTTTCCGTAGGTAAAATGACCTTCTTAAGGATGCTGTGTGGCACCTGAGATGATCCCTGTTAGCAGAGCTGTCCCCCAAACATGAAGGTGTTCAGACCAGCCTTTGTCAAGAAGCAAGAGGGTCTCATGGAGGGTGAGATTCACCACGGAGGCAGCCAGGTGTGTATGTCCAGGACTTTGCACTGGCCCTCAGCTTCCTCGTTCTGCTCTGCTCAACACCCCTATAGCCTAGACTCGCAACCACTGTGTCTGCCTTACTTTTCCTGACTCTTACCTTTGCTCTGACCTTGATGCCAGGAAGGGACCCTAACCACTTTTTGTGTTGCTGGCCTCACTGATCTGTATAAATATTGTTCTGTATTCACCTGGCTCTTCCTCTACCAGGCAACCAGATCCTTCAGTATCCTTCATGGTCTAGTCTAGACGCTCCTGACCTTGAGGTTTAATGAGTCACAGCCCTCTCTCCCAGCAGGGCTTTGGCTTTCTCCTTTAGCAAAAAGTTTAGCTTATTTGAGGTTGAGTGAAGAGCCTCTACAGCAGTGGTTCTCATTCTGTTTTTGTTGACTCAACACAACTGAGGGATATGAGCAATATCATCGATAATAGCGTCTCCTCAATATAGTGACTCTCAACAGAAGTGGACAGAGGAGAATGTTGACTAAGCCCCCAGGAGGGTATTCAAATCCTCCCAGCTTGGGAGGAAAGTCTGGCAGTAAAAACATCCCCCTCCTTTGCTAGATGCTTCTGATGTGCTCCAGGGCAGCCAGCCTTCCATCCAACATCTGTTCCTCTTTTAGGCATCGCTGCTATGGGCTCAAGGAAAGACACCTTTCAATGGAGCTGGCCATTGTTTCACATTCCCCCCACAGCAGCCAGGAAGGAAAGAAACCAGGGCACAGGCCAAATTTCAGATTGATCAAATTCTCTTATCTGCAACGATTCATTTTCTACAGCGAAGCTTATCTTATGTGACTCTTGAGTCAACCAGCCTGGATGTGCACACCACAAGCTATTCTTTTTGCAACCCTGTCTGCTCCCACCCCCTTCTCCGAGCTTCTCCCAAATTCCTAGCCACAATTACAATTCAGATGCCTAAGTAGGTCTTGTCTAAGCCGCATTTCCCAAACGAGGGAAAACATTACCCCCACGAGCCGTTAGTCAATGTGTTGTGAAGACAGTATGCTGTGCTGTAAACAATCTGGAAAATGCTGGATTAAATTCAGGGCAATTGTTCACTCACTTCAGGACGTCTTAGGATCTGCAATATAGTTTGTTTTTCTTTAAATGTTAGGCTTTTGCCCTAGCTGGTTTGGCTCAGTGGATAGAGCGTTGGCCTGCGAACTGAAAGGTCCTGGGTTCAATTCTGGTCAAGGGCACATGCTTGGGTTGCGGGCTTGATCCCCAGTAGGGGGCGTGCAGGAGGCAGCCAATCAATGATTCTCTCTCATCATTGATGTTTCTATATCTCTCTCTCTCCCTCTCCCTTCCTCTCTGAAATCAATAACAATATATTAAAAAATAAATAAAGATAAATGTTAGGCTTTTTTTCATTGATTTTAAAAAGGGAGGGAGGAAGGGAGAGAGAAACATTGATGTGAGGGAGAGACATCATTGGTTGCCTCCTGAATGCTCCCTAACTGGGGATCCAATCATTTACCCAGGTATGTGCCCAGACTGGGAATCGAACCCACAACCTCCCGGTGCACCTGATGACACTCCAACCAACCGAGCCACACGAGCTGGAGCTGTAATATATTCATTTACATGGCAGCTTGCTAAGAAGGACACAGTACAGCAGCCTCCCTTATCCACGGGGCATGTGTACCAAGACACGCCCCTCCATGGGTGCCTGAAACCCTGCTTAGTACCAGACCCTATACATCCTATGTGTTTTCCTGCACGTACCTATCGATGCTAAAGTCTAACTTATAAACTAGGCACAGTAAGGGCTTAACAACAATAACTAATAATAAGGTGGAACAATTATGACACTATGCTGTAATAAAAGCTAGGTGAATGTGGCCTCTCTCCATATCTTAGTGCCCTGGACTCACCCTTCTTGTCGGGATGACGGGAGGTGACAAAACGCCTTATTAAGTTGAGAACGTTCATTTTTTCCGCTTAAAGGCAGCTCTTCGGGCTTCTCTTGGGCCCAGCCGAAGGGCCAGCATCTCCACGCTTGCGCTTTTGGGGCCATTAGTCGGTAAAATAGGGGCGACTTGGAACACAAGCACCGCGACCCACAATAGTGCTTTTGCAAACCGAGATGACAGCTACGTGGCTTACGTAGCGTCGTGGGGCGCGTGCGTCGTGGGGCGCGTGCGTCGTGGGGCGCGTGCGTCGTGGGGCGCGTGCGTCGTGGGGCGCGTGCGTCGTGGGGCGCGTGCGTCGTGGGGCGCGTGCGCAGCGTGGAGACGCTAGACAAGGGATACGCCACGTCCCCGGATGGGAGGGATGCGATGCAGCAGGATTCGCGAGATTTCCTCCCTCTTACTACGGACAGGCGTGAGATTTCATCACACTACCAAGAACCCTGCGCAATTTAAAGCTTAAATTATTTCTGGAATTTTCCATTTACTGTTTTCTGCCCACGGGTGACCACAGGTGACCGGAACAGCACAAGGCCAACCGGACTATCCTGTCAGCGTTACCCTGTGAGATCACCGTGGACTCTTTGGGGGTAGGTGTCCCGGAGAACAGACCTGTGCCCGCCGCAGCCCTTCGTATTTCGGCCCATTTTAAATCGTACCTGGGCCCATTGCCCCGGATGTAAAAACTCCCAGGTGCCCAGCCCAGCAAAGGGCGTCCTTTTGGAGGGGAATGAAGGCCCCAGAGGCACCAGGCTTCCCTGCCTTTTCCCCTTTCCCGGTTTTGTTTGTGCCTCTGGTGAAGGTGGAGGGTGGGGCGCTCTGGGTGGGGAAGTTTCTGATCCCAGGGCTTTGCTGGGAGTGGGATGTGGGAGAAAGGGACCGCTTGGCTGAGGAAATTTTGCCCCTTTTTCATTTCCCTTACTGTCGTGAGAGTCTTTGTAAAAGTAAAGCAGAGACAGTCAATAAAATATTATTTTCAAAGAGGGGGCGCGGGAGGAGATAACCAAGAACTTTACATGGCATGTACCTGGCATAAGCCATGAACAGAGCATAGGTTGGATGAAGCCTCCCGGAGGGGCAGGCCCTAAGGGGAGGGGTTTAGTGGGGGGTGGGGGGGTGGGAGAGGAGCCGGAAAGGGGACTTCTATAAAACTTTCAACAATAAAGATACATTTAAAAAAGAAGTATTCAATGTTTAAAATAGGTTTCTTAGGACACTAAAGGTAAATATTCTCTCCCCCCCCCCCCCAGCTATTTTCAAGAGTTATCACTTAACTCCTTTATAGCTGGAAAGCAAGGCATCGATGGACAACAGCATAGGGGAGGGACATTAATTCTTCTAAATGCAGCCCGGAAGCTTCTTCAGG